>NW_008622369.1:0-57433 GCF_000691845.1 Merops nubicus | reverse complement strand
CCTGCTGAATGTTTAAGCATCGTCTTAAACCAGTGCAAGACAGTCAGCAATGTGAGGATTCTTACTAGCAGTCAGACCTTTAGGAAAAAATATTTTTTCGTATTTGGACCTCCTCTGTACCACATCCATAGAGACTTGATTCTAAAATACTTCACATGATGACCAAGAGATGCATTGCAGGTCATTGCTAGTTTACAGGCGCTGCTTAGAAACTCTAGATTAAACTCAAAAGAACGCAGAAGAATTGTAGGATCTGTAAGATTAATTTTAAGGCCCTAAAAACATTGACATTCCTTCATCCTCTCCGAACTCTAGTGAAGATGAGTCATTTAAGTAGCAGTTAAGCATGTGAGTATCCTTGGGAATATATTCCTGAGTCTGTGTGTTGATGTTGATGTTGGGATTTGATTAATAAAAGCTATATAAATAAAATACACCACATACTTGCATCCATTTTCTATAACAGCTCTTCATTTTTACCTTGATTCTTCTAAGCAGTCATACTCTTGACTGTTTTCTTTAGCTATCAAGTTGAGCTCCCTAGCTCTGTCTGAAAAAGCAGGTGGTTCCAGGAGCGCAGCATCTGCTGGGGCTGCACCTGTAGCCTCAAATTCCTTGTTGCTGCTAAAATCCAGTTATCACATTTTCATGTACTGGATTTTAGCTGTTAAAGTTGTCCTGCTTTAGTGGCAATGGTGTGTTTTGTTTCCTCAGCTGTAAGCGTGCTTTTATGGACTGTATTCCATTGTTCTGCAGTGACATAGTATCAATGTCTGAGGGCTGAGGTGGAATCTAGAGTGTTTGCTGATGAATTTCCAGAATGGCCAGCATGGCTGCTGTGCTGTGAGTCTGCTAGCTTAACAGCGTTTGTTTTAATTGCATAAATGTCAGAGTTGTTAATTAATGCAGTGTTAATGGTGAGAAATCAAGTCTGCAAAAGGAGACGTGCCAGAAGTATAGATTTTGTTGCCATATTAAGGAGTCTATATTATGTGTATTTTAAAATACATGATATAAATCCCATAAGCAACAAATTTGAAAGATTTGAAGTTAAGAACAGTGGTAGCTCTTCCCATGGCAGATCTGTGTACATACCCTGTGAACATCAAAACCTCGTAGAAAACAGTGACAGTGGCAAAAACAAGAGACCATCATTCCAGTCACATTTCTGAAGCTTGTCAGTGCTCTCAAATGATGATTTGGATTCTTTTTAGCATTTCCATTTTTCTTTCACTTGTGTTAAGTTGCAAAGATTGTGTGAGGTTCGTTTAAAAACTAGTCCTGCTTTGAGGTGCTTTGACATCGATGAAAACATTCAACTTGTAAAATAAACCAAAAAGGCAGAATCTGTAGGATGTCACTTTGTGTAACACCATGACTGTGTTAGACATGCACAGAAGTAGCACTTGGCTCCTGAGCTACTTCCCAGCAGGTGCCCCATTCCCCAAACTGACTTAAAAATGAGTGTGTTCCTCTAGTGAAAAAAATAAGTGGGTTATAGTGGCCAGTTAGTGCATTCAGGGGTAGCTCATAAATCTTGCAAGTTTTCAGAGTGCCTTTCTGTGCCACCAGACTTATGTCATTTTAAGAGATACGAGTGAATCTTTTAAAGGCCATATTTAGCAGTAAAGCTGCAAGTTTTGAATAAGTACAATGAAGTTAAGTCTTTAGGAATAATATAGATATTAAACTGGGACGTTAATCACAAGCTTACAAATCAGTCACAGCAGTTACATGCTCGTTAACCCCATTTAAAAAATAAATAATTAAAATAATAATAATAAAAACCTTTTAAATCTGCAGCTGACAGCATAAATTTCTGTTGAAGGAATACAGTGACATTTGTTACAAGTGTCACATTCTCCATCCTTCATAGTCCTAAAAAAAAAATGCTGTATCTCCATATCCTCATGTCTCAGTTACTGATTTGTCAGTGACACAATAAGCACAGTGAAGTCCTGCACTTTTTCTCCTCTCCATTTTGCATATACCTTTAAAAATTATTTTTAAGTAGGGTTGGGTGCCTTTTACAACATAGGATTAAGGGGAAAAATAGTAAATTTTACTGCTGATGGCTTTTTGTTTGTTTTGGAGTGGAGTTGTTTCTTTTTTTTCCAAGCATGTTTCAGGCCAGTGCTTCTGTCACTTAAAGAATGAGCATGTGACTGACAGGATACTATTTGGGAAGTGATGTGCAGTCTCAGAGTAATATGACATTTTATGAGCAGCTTGACTGTTTTCATTACTTGGATTTATACTTTTATTTCTGTGTGCTGAGGAACAAGTGAGCAAGGCAGCTGTGGGAAATAGAAAAGCTGTCAGGATGAAGTTGATAGGACAGCCTTGAAATTATGCCATTGTGTCTAATAAGACATTATGGCTGTTATCTTTAAACCCTTTATATACAAAAATCTAATAGAGCAGCTTGGATCGCTGTTGCAGGCTAAGTGATTTGGTAGGGTTTGTAATAGGCTCATCTGAGATATTCGTGAAAATTTTTGAAACAGAATTTTAAGAATCTTGCCACTAAATTACACATCTGGCTATTTTTGTTAATTCATAGTTAGAACTGGTTTATTACTAGTGACAGTGGGAGATAGGACTTCTGAGGCTTTTTTGCCTGTTTTTCAACCTCAGCAGCAGTTTAATTGAAGTTTTTTAATGTAAATATTTTGAGGGAATCCATTTTGCCTCTAATTATGAACTGTGTTCTTTTTCACTTGCAGGCTTACATACTCCATTTCTGTTGCTTCACTTTTACAAACTTCATTTATCCTGGCAGCTCTTATTCTTGCATGTCTAAGCACTGAAACAACCATGTGCTCTTCAGTTGTTCCTGACTCCGATCCCCCTCCCTTGTTCCATAAGGGACCCCTGTGTGTGAAAACATCAAGGGCTCAGAAGCCAGAGGTTTGCAGTCTTGGTTCCTCTAGCAAACTGACAGCTGGGTAGTTGGGAGCCATTCACTCACTGAGCAGCTCTCATAATCTCTCAAGTGAAACTAGCAACGGTCATAAAACACATGATTTCTCACTACAAATGCACAATGATCAGATAAGGAGGTTTCCCTCCAGAGTCTGAAGCTGTCTGTGAAGGCTTTGCTTGGCTGCAGTTGGTAGAAGTCCATAGAAGCTGTTGAGGGAAAGGAGGTAGGAGCAGCACTTGGCACCTTTGGGCTTCCCTACCAAAAGCCTCAGTTCAAAGTCCCAGTGCTTTCTTATAGATGGTCTATAATTACACCTCTGAAGCACTCAGCCCAGGTTTCAGAGTGGTTTTCTGACAGCAAGGGAAAAATTAGATTGTTATTAGGTGGCTTTTTTTTTTTCAGATAGAAATTACTATGACATTGGTACAAATTGCAGCGCTTTATCATCAGCAGATATCTTCTTACTAGTAAGAGCTAAACTTTAAATAAATATTAACATTTCAACTGCAGCAAGACTGTTCACTGTCTGTTAACCTTGTAGGAGGATAAATGTCCTAACACAACATACAAATCTCTTTCAATGCTTTCAAAACTGATGATGTTTTCACTTAAAATATGCACAAGCAGAGGTTTTAACAAAAAATAGTGGATTATACTTAATAAAAATAAATAACGCCCACAGCCTTGTACTTAACAAACAGTAATGTGTCCTGTACAAAACAAAACACCAGAAAAGTATTAACAAATCTACTATCAAAAATCTATTAACAAATAGTCAACTAAAAATACAGTATTCCATGGTGGAAGTGAACCTTATTTATAACTTACAGAGGAAGTCATGTTATGAAGATAGTTTTTTCCATCTTCCTTGTCCGTTGAGGCAAACATTGAATTAATTGCACAGTCCTCTCTCTGTGTTACGGTGGCCGACAGCAGAACTAGATCTAGCAGGCAACTGTGGGAGGCTACTTTTGTTTGCTTTGCTATGGTTAACTGTCCCATCTTAATGTACAGCTGTACCAAGTGCTTGTAGTACCAAACTGGGTGAATGCTCCCTCTGAGTGAAAATGAAATTAATTATGATGAAATTTTAGTTGCTCACAAGATGTTCTTACCATGGAGTTACAGCCATTCCAGATTTATTCAAAGAGATCAAAGAGCAGTGTGAACCTTTTAGCAATATAGATCTTCCATTCTCATCTCAGTCTATTGTGGGACACTTCAGGTGCCAGCATAGCTAATGTCTCACTGGATGTGGAAAAAAAAAGGATAGTGATCATAGGAAAAATCATTTATGCAAAGGTGGCAGGTTAATCAAAGGCAAGCAGCAAGGAATTACAATAACAGTAGATACAAACCTCGTGAAGGAGAAATGGTTGAAGTGAGGCTCATGCCAGGGTGTGTGTGGCAATGATGGGGGTCATAACCAGCCAAGTGTTTGTATCCTGTACGTGTGGTGTGGTGTGATGCCATTCCTCTGTTCAGACCCTTGTATATCACAAACAAATTTGGAATGTGATACCAAGGGATTTGTTGGGCTTTGGAGGACAGAACTGTGTTATTTCAGTTCAAAACTGGAAAGGAAAAGGTAGAACTAGTGAAGTACTGATACCTAATTAGCAGATAAACATCTCACCTCTGTCATTGTCTATGGAGGAAAGACCTAACTGATAGCAGCTATTAACACCATCATGGCTTGAAGGTGAGTCCTTGGGAAGCCTGTCTTTTCCAGATGTGTCCTTTGGTCCACTTTCACCCAGATTATGCCTTGTTTACATCTTCTAGTAGAATAACTCCCACAGCTCAGCTCTGTTATTAGATTATAATATTATTTTATTATTTCAGTATTTTTGTAATGGTGGCTTCCTGGAAGAGAAGGAACAAAAGAATGACTTTGGGAGAGAGAAGAAGAAAACAAAGTGAAATGGATAGGGGTGTAGAAAAAGCTCTTGTAATGGCAGAGCTTTTAGCAGAGAAGGGATGAAAAGAGTTCATGTGAAGGTAAAAGCAGATTACATGTGATCTCTGGAAAGGAGTAACAGAAATAATATCCTAAAATGTAGGCCTGGGAATGGTACCAAGAGATCCTGTAGGAAAAAATACCAAATACAAGAAACTTCTCATATGTAGAATGAATTTGGCCAAGACAAACATGCCTTTTCTCTTTCTCTTCCTCAGCACATCTATATAAACATTATATATAAATGCAAACATACAGTTCTTTCTAAAACTATGTCACCGATCCTTTGTCATGCCTTAAATTAATTTCTCAGAAATGCTCAGGTTGCACAACTTTGTGGCCACTTCTTACTAATTTTGTTTTTTCAGGGTTGGACAATATTTTAATCTAACAAGGGAGATTGTAAAGATTCCAAATGCCTCTTTATGTAAGTAGTGCACAAACCTGGACAAAGTAGTAAATGGCTGCCTGCATTCCAGAGCTTCGTTTTCTTTACCACACTTGAGTGAAGAATCACAGTATTGAACTCAGAGTTTCTTATCCTGCATATCCATTGTTCTTCCTCTTGTAAGTATGCCCTTATCAAATTGCAGCCAGTTTCTTTGTCTTCATTTGATCCTGCATTTAGACACTTTTGCCCAGAAATTATGAGCCACTCTTCTCCCTTGCCTAAGCTTCATTTCTTTCTTTTAGTTCTCACGCATTCTTTTTAAGCCTCTTGTGCCCCTTGAGGTGTAGGATCTGGCTGCAGCATGAAGGCTTTATTTCTACTTTTAAGAAATAAAAAAAGTTCCTCTTCTTCAGGATAGCTTGTCTGGCCAGCTTTTCCAACTTGCCACTATTTCACCAAGCTTCCACTTGGATGGGTAGTTTTCAGGGCTTGGTGAGTCTTCATTTTATGGGAAATGTATAAACTCAGCCCTGAGACCACATGCCTGACTCAAGCGTTCACTGATGGAACAAGTTCATCTCCTCTGCTGGCTTCTGCACATCGTACAAAGTCTTATTCCTTGAGTCAGCAAGACCAAGTTCATGATTGCCTGACAACTTTAAATTCTATTTCCTTTTCCATCTGAATTATGATGCTGTCTTTTGATTACTTGATGGCATGCTATCATATGTACTGCATGGCATGCACAGCACTCCTTGAATGAGGAATTCGTCCATTAGTTTTTTTTATCACCCTTGTTCACCATGTGGTCTCCTACCTATTTCTAATGAACAGCAGCCAAATCTGCCTTCTCAAGTTTTTCCCAACTACTTGTGAAATAGTGGGAAAGCACTGCTCTATAACCAGGTTTCTGAGGTACAGGGAACTAATGACCAAACCTTACAGACATGCCCCAGCTCCTTGCCTCAGAGCAGCAATACTCACAGGTGTCCACAGTCTGCTTTTTCAGATTTATTTGCATATGTATATGGAGTAGTACTTTATAAATTGAAAGATAAAGAACTTTAGTCCCCAATGAGTGCCTAAAACATAAGTGCATAAATGGTATTATTTCCTTGCAGAAATGAAAGTGAGTCACACTGGCTTTTGGCAGGGAATCAGTCATTCAGAAAGGAGAAAACTTTGGTCTGCTGAGTAGGCAGAAAATGAGATGGTTGTTAGTCATCTGCTAAACCTCAGTAACATCTAAATAAGGTCTCTAGTACTTACTAAAAATCTTAATGACACTCTGCAACATTTTTCTCTGCTGTCTTTTAGGAATTCCTAAATCACACTCATTTTGGTTCAGTCCTGAAGTGTTACTTGTGGTATGGACTGGGTAACTTTTGAACATGTGATTTTTTTTTTCTCCCAAGTAATAAGCAATAATTAAGCCATGTTAGGTAGCCAGGCAGTCTCTATCAATGTTGCATTTCTGAGGGAAGCTGTGTGAGGTGAGTGCTGTGTGTTTTTAAGAAGTGAGGTGATTTAAAGTGACCTTCTTTGGACTTGTTTATGTCCAGCTACTCTTTGTCTAAAACAATCATTAAAGAAGCTTTTGGTATTTTTTTTAAGAATATCTGCCATTTAAGAAAGCTCTAAAATGTTTCTCAAATCTTCAGTTTGACTGTGCTAAAATCTTGTAGGTTGGCATTGGACCACTGAAATAGAATACTAAATCTCTGAGGGGGCAATGTAGCTTATCTCATAATCTTTTTTTTATATATACACTACCTGAAGAATATGTGAAGGTTATACTTTATTTTAAACAATGTTTTTAAAACTACAGGAGAAACATTGGAAATGGTTGATCATTTTGCAAAATTACACTAAAACTTTCTATTTGTAAGCAGTTATTGAGAGGGAGATAGTGGGCATATCTATGTCCCATATAGAAAGGAGACTCTGTTCTTCAGTAATTTGTATGCAATAGCCTTAGTTAGAATATTCATCCCTGGAAATTTTGAGCTGAAGTGATGAAAGAAACACCTCTAGAAAGTTATTCTTCTTGTGTTGACAACTTCTCAAGATGTTCCTGACAAACTAAGTGCAAAATTTATTTTCAAATAGTGTTCTTCACAAAGTGCTCTGAAATATTTTGTTTTTCTTACAATACTGGATTTCACCTTAATTCAAGTGCTGAAATTTGAAAATTCTGGCAAGCTTCTTTAGCAACATGTTTGGGGGGGGGGGACAACTGTGACTAGTGGTTGTGGGGCATTAGTCATTAATACTTTTTGGAAAACAGCTTGTCACTGAATTTATGATGTTGTGCTTGTACTGTTCAGTAGTTTTAATGTTTATTGCCAACATAATTTGCAGTCAGAAATCTAGGAGTCTGTCTGTTCTTGATACCATTCAAGGTGGAATTCTTGTCTATTTTAATTTTACCAATTTCCAGCTTTCTAGATGAAGCCAAACATTTGTCTGATACGATCTCTAAGGAAAGCCAATGTATTAATGATGATGTTCTGCAGACAAAGGTGTTTCTTGTGACTGTACTGCCAAGCTGTTGTAATGTGGAAGAGAAGTTTTAAATCGTATTTACAACGTGAGACTTCCTACAGGCATTTGATGTGTTCCAAGTTTGGCCATTTAGGCAACTAATGTTAGTTACATTTCACTGAATTCATGAAAGTGAATGTGGTCTGGCTCATTTCTTGTCCTAAAATTCTTAAGTGGTATGACAACATAGGTTTAAATGTTTTATGTTTCTTTAAAGGATAAATGTCATTTTAGGGGGGATAACGTTGGGCTGCACTACATGTTTTTCATTTTCTCTTAAAATACATCAAGAGCCTTTGAGATTAAACTCACAATATGAAATAAATATTATTATTAAAATTAGCATGTTAAACCAGGAGGAAACCATCTTTAAAAATCTGTATCACAAGATAAAATTCAAACATCAGTAAACATTTGAGATACCAGCTGATATATACAAAGGCCAGTCCAGCTATACAGAAAGATGAGCCTTGACTCTTGGGTATTTATTTGCAGGAGTGTAGACAATCCTGTCAGACTTACAAAAATAGTTTTTTCACTTCTAAAATCACCCGTGATGCTCATTATATTTTTAAGTGTGCTGTAAATCTGGGGTGCACAGTTCTGTCATTGGGATCGCAGAGGGACGGCTCGCTTGCGTGTTTACCCACAGCTTCCCTGTGTCTGGAATATCATTAAATAATTACTTAGAAAGGATGGACTGGACCCAGCAGCCACGGGTTAACAAGTTGTTATTTATGGAAGGTAACCCAGCAGCACAGTTGTCTTGTGAATCTGCCTGTGTGCTAATAAAAGGGGCCCATTTCCAGAGCAGTCTAACTCTGCGCATATATTCCTGTGTTCATGAGCATGGAGATGCTAAACTGACACCATGATGTGTGCAGCTGGGACTGTGGGGAGATTTAAAATCATACACAGAAATTAAAAAGCTGCTTTTGTGAATCTGATTACCAGAATATATTGGAAGGAGATGATGTTTTCTTGTAGGTTTACTAGTTTTTATTTGGTTTGAAGTTTTTGTTTTGTTTTGCAGTGGCAGTGCAACAGTGTACCATAAAATGATTAAAAATTAAATAGACCCATTGATTGTTTCAGTCTGGAAGAGCATATGACCTGGATATCAATCCTTTTAAAAGCTGATGGTGAAAAGTGTTGGGGTTTTTTCTTTTTAAAAAAAAAGAACAGGTGGATTATTTCTTCTGCATTCACAGAGAGGTTCCTTTTTCTTGGTTTCATGCAACCACGCTCTATTCAGTGAGGTAATTGCTGTCCCCTTATCTCGCATCCCAAGCTGAGTTCAGCATCTGGAAAAGCTTAAGAACTCAATGCATCAAATTATTCTGTTCAAACCGTTGTTTATTGCAGGCCATTTTGTCCTGTCATCTCCATGACAGAATGTCAAAGCTTTTCTTTCTGTTGCCCTCAGCTTCCAGCATCTGCAGGGATCTGATATGGTGCCCCTGCCTTGCATAGGGGAGAGCGTCCAGCGGCTGTGCTGGAGGCAGCAAGCCAGACAGCTGCAGGCGTTGGTGACTTCTGGTGCTGCACTGCAGTCCTGCCTTCTCTTAGATCACATTTCATTTTGAGAGCCATTTTGGTGGCTCTCCTAAACCTTCCAGCTTCAGATGGGATGAGCTGATCTTCCCCATCTTTTCTGTTTTACTAAAATGTTCCAAAGTGTTGATGGCGTGAAACTTCATGGCTTTGCTAAGCATGTACCAATATTCCTTCCTCTCGCTCCACTTACAGGTGTACAGAGTGGTTTCCCCTAAGTAACATATTTTGCACATGTTAAAAAAACTACAGAGAACCTTTGGTGGGAAAAAAGACCTGTCACAGGATTCTCAGTTCTAAAGTGTTCAGTTTTATTGTATTGCCCTATTCTACCTTTTTCATTTTTTTTCAGTGATATTTGTTGGAATGTCTTTTCAGTCATCCAGTTTTCTGCTTCAAGCTGAGACCCAGCAATGGGAATCCACAGTGTTTCAGTTCATTGTTGTAGCTTTAAACCAATGAAAAATACTACAGGTATATGTATTGTTATAAAATACTTTAATTTATATCTGTACAGAATTTATCTATGTGTAGGTGTCCGGTTTTAGCAGTATAGCCCTCTCTGTGCATAGGTCTTCTGCTATAAAAATATCCTGAAATATAAAGACAAAATGCCTTCAAGAATCTTCTGTAAGTTTGTCACTAAATCATCTCGAGATGTTGTGACTTGTTCAGGCTCTGACTCAGCCTCCCTCCGCTGGCCGTGTGGGGAGCTTGCATCCTGCAGGTTGGACTTCAGAGCAATGCCTGGGCCTCTGGAAGGTGTTAAACTGCTCTGCAGCCCTGCCCAACAACTTCTCTGTGCTTTGTGCTTGTGAAATGCTGTAATACGGTGAGATTCAGAAAGGCATTTTATGAGATGGCTTGTTATCTTCTCTAGACTTGCTAATCTGTGGCTTGAGGGATTTACCAAGTTCTTGTTATGCCAATAGGGACAGCATGGATGAATTTGAAGTTTCCGTATACTACTTAGACTAATGTGACAACACTGAATGTGGACAAGTATAAACAGAATTTCAACAGAAGCTGTGCTTGTTAGCAAGTGTTTCAGACAATTCCTTTGCATAAAAATAACCAAGAACTGATAATAATGAGCTTATTCTTCAGTATAGGTTGATTTAGAAATGTGTCATGTCGTTCTTACTAAGCTTGTTAAAGAGTGTCTTCCTAAGAGTGATATTGGTAACACAACCTACTGTATTGTAATTATCTACTTAGAACAGTAAAATCAAATTCTATTTGGAAACTAGAACCTGAAGAATATAAAGAATTATCTTAAAATTCCTCTGATGGTATATGGTATGACTGTAATGCCTGATTTGTGGAGATACTGAGCTTATGTGCTCAGCAAAAAGAAAAAAAAAATGGATCTTGATTTGTTGCACAATTTCAAGTTCAACTTCTGAGCTCAGTGTTTATCATTAGAGGTTCTCTTATGAGGTTCTGAGAGGTTATTCCAGTAGTGTAGCAGTTTTAGAGATGGCAAAGAACCACTTCTGTCTGTGTTTGCCGTTTGTGTGACTTCTTAGACATCACCAGTATGGGAAATGCATTATAGAAAATAATTCAACAAATGTCATGTTTTGTGTATTAATTCCATAGAACGAAATAATTGGATGTGACAACACAGAAGATTGCATTTCACAGTTGAATGTGATCTGACACTCCAAAATTTAGTTAAGTAAATTTGGCATATATTAATAATCCTTTTTTCTTTCTATGTTAATTAAAATTAAACTTTGCCTTCCTAACGCTGTAAAAATTCAGAGGGTATAAAGTAACACCGGACAAAAAAGTGTACCATGTAAACTTCGGCTATTCAGGAATATTTGATATTCTGAATAAGCATTTCATTGTTTGCCTCTCTCTCTCTGAGTGGACAGTGCTGAGCTAGAAATTGTTTCCTGCCAAGGTTTATATGATAAGATTTGCTCTGGCTGCTTTCTGTCTATTAACAAACCTTAGCAAGGAGGCCAGTTCCAAAATTTAGTCAAAACATCTCATACTAGCAACACAAAAAATACTTTCCAGCATATAAACTAAGAAATAATAAACAATATAATTCAACATGTATCTTGTAGGGAACACCAGGAGCTTAGGTGTCCCATAGCATATCTCTCCTCCTGTAAGGTGAGGAATCCACGTTGTCACCGACTGTTGCCTTATATGTGAAGGGAGCAACCAACGCGTTGGGTGCTGTGTTTATGGGTGAGGTGTGTTCCTGCAGGTGTTCCATTGGCCTCACCTAACCCATCAGTTGTGTTTAAATTCTTGCATGGAGAAGAAAGATTGTGGAGGAGAAGTCTGCTAACATGCATGTGCCATTTTTATGTAAAAATCCACTGCACTGGAAAAGGGAACTGGTATTTCACACGTGCTCCTCAGTCTGATGGATCAACTCCTTTCTTGTGGGCAGGAGGGGGGAGCAGGGTCCATGGTAACCTGACCACACAAAAACCTGATGCAATTATTTTCCTCTTTAGCAGCTTTCTACTACATGATGATGATCCTTAAAGGGTAATGTGCTTTTTCTGACCTTTTCGTTTCTTTTCATAGGGTTTGGGATTTTCTTGCTCACTGTAGCTTGTATATGGTATGTGAATTACCTTGAAGTTGGTCTTCCAGGACCATATCTTGAATAAATGGAGATGATGAAGAATTTCACATTTGGGGTGGGATTTAGAGTGAATGTCTGTACATGTTTGTACATATGTATAAGGCAAAAGAAATTCAAATTATGGCTGATCAGTTGTACACACACAAACACACGTGTCTTAACTCAGAAAAGGAGGTAGCTGAAAACAAAGATTTTACATTTTTAAAAATGGTTATGTATAAATCTGGCATTTAAAAAATACAAATCTGACATTACCTTCTATGTGTCTAATTAGATCATGTAATATATCACCTAGAAGAATTTTCTGGACTTCAGTACGTCTCTAAGGACAACTTTTGTCATTGTATGGCAAAAGATGCATTTAAAGGTAGAAGAAAATCTTAACTGTATGGTTAAAGGAAAGAATATTTTCATTTAAAAGCAAAATCAAATACACAGCACCCATTTTGCTGCTTGAACACATAAATGAAAATGTCTACCATGCCTGCAGGAAGAGGGACTGGAATTGTTTGCACAGATTAATTTATGGTCTATTTTTTTTCTTCAAGTACTTTTGATGGGGTCTTGATTCACCCTTTATTTTATCAGGCTGTTTCCAATTCTGGCAGTCATGCTCTTTGGTTAGCTAGGTTATAATCAAAATAGGTAGTAGGTGTTTTCTGCTGAATTATGAAGGGCAGCCTAGTGATTATTAAGAAAACTCTGTGGTGTATTGAGCACTGCTGAAAGGTAGCATGATAAACAGCATCTGGCTGACAAGAGAAACCTCAAATTATTGCATGTGGTTTATGCCAGAATGTCAGTTTTCCACACACTGAGTGATAATTTAGGAAGGGAAAAGAGCAATTCACATGTAGACATACAATCTGAATCTAATCCAGGATATGACATGACTCTGCACAGCCACATGCTCTGTATGTAAACTATTAACAGTAAGTAATTTCCATCAATGGTATGTGTGAAAAATCCAGTTGCCCTGCAGACTCTGGCAAATTAAATTCTTGTGACGATGATTTTACATCTTCACTGAAAGTATCTATCTGTTTTAATTGAAAATACCTACTCTAGCATTCTGACTGTGCTCGGCACAGTTTTCTAATAAATTCTGTTCATTTCATTTACTCTATTTCTGAAATCTAAGCTTGAGGAGATAGATTCTTCACAGACCTTAATTCTTTGGGAGAATGACAGGGGTTCATCAAACTTTGATCTCCAAGGTTTCAAGCAGTTTGAAACCAGCTGCTGCTGGGTTCTATTAAAGGCAGAGGGATTAGATCAGTCCAACAAAATACATGTCAACTTGGAAGAGAGGTTATCAGCTCTGGTTAGATTTTTAAGGTTAAAGATGAGGGTGAACTGTGAACATAAAGTGACAGGGACCTGTCTTGTTTAGAGACAGACCGAATTGAAATGTACGACTATGGATCAAGAAATACAGGAAGATTTATGATGGGCTTGTTGTTATGGTTAAATGGTCTTTGCATTCAGTCTCCCTGAAGTTATATGTAGGCTTGATCATTAAGAAACGTAATTAAAAGAGAAATCAAGGACTTCTAAGTATTTCTTTTCCTTACCAGACCCTTTTCCTACTTTCAAAGTGAGGGTTTTCCCAGTGCCTTCAAAGTAAATTGATATTTTAGTACCATTTCAGCTGTATATCAGATATTCTAAAAATTTTTAGTCATTGTAGTTTAAGATTAAATAGACTAAAAGGACTGATGCTAAGAGACAGGAAAAGAACTTTTTTTTATCTTCAAAATGCTTGTTGGGACACAGGTTTTGGGTACTGAGACTCAGAAGTAGTTCAGTATTTCAAGATGGGAAACTACTGTATGGCTGCTGGGTACATTCACCACAGAGCAAATATCCTTCAATGCAGAGGTTGCCTGTGCTCAGTACACCTAAGCAGTCAAAAGCTTGGGAGGCTGTATCTAAGCTTTCTTAGCTATTAGATATTTTTTCTCAGCCTATGTTGCAGCTTTTCCATCTACAAAATGAGAAAAGTGGCAACACAGTATTAATACTTGCTAGTAATAAGGTTTTTTTCTCTGAATTGCAGGCAGGCAGAAGTTCCACATTATGCCTTTGTTTATTTGTCATCTGGGCTAGAGGACAGTTTGTGAAAGCAGAGTTGGCAAGAGTAAACACAGCCAATTCTAGATGCTAGGGAGCATGAACCTTTTGTCATCTGAGTGCTGGCTAATATCAGAGAGGAAAATAATATCAGAGTGGATCTGCCCTTTACCCCCAAAATCCAGAAAGTTGACTTTTGCAGCTGCAGATGAGCAAATTAGCATTAGGAATGCCAGAATGTCTTCCACTACTACTCTTATAATCTAGGCAGATGAATGAATATATGATCTAAAAGTTAGAATAGTTTGGTTGACTGACATCTTATAAAGCTCCTGTCATCCAACAGTATATTCATAGCACATCAGAGAATATGAACCAGTCCTGCCAGAAAAACTGTGTAATGCAAACTCAGCACAAGCCTCATGTACAGTTATTTCTTTGAAAGATATGGTTAAAAGAGAAGTTTTTATATTAAAGGGTCAGCCATTAAAGAGGAGCACATGCCACTGACTTCCCATCTCATTGCTGCTTTGTACTTGCCAAACTTCTTCTTAGATTAAAGCTGAAAAAGATATTGCTTATTATTTTCACCTAATAGCATAGGGAGTTTTGACATTTTCCATCCCACATAAATTGTGAAGTTAAGCAAGAGAGGTCAAAATGTGTTGGGATTAAGCATCCATTTCTCACCTAAATGAACTTCTGAAAAATGTGTTATGTGTCTTAGTTTCTTTTTAACATAAATTCTTCAAGTCAACTTAAGCGTGGTAAAAATTAGTTCTCTGCAAAGTAGTCTTGGCCAATTCTCTTTTGGACAGAATTCCGAGGCCTTTTTCTGACCACTTGTAGTTAAGTGCCAGACACCATACAGATTAGATAAAAAACTGGTATTTTCTGCAAAATTCACTTCATTATTACACAAAAGTGAGGATGAAAACAATCACATCTAGTGTTCCTCAAGTGTGAGAAAGAAAAGATACTTCGTTTTTTTTTAAATAAAAAAATAATTAAAACCCCAAGACAAGCAGACTGCTGGTACAAGTGGGAACAATGGTAGCCAGGCTTCAGGTGCTGAGCAGCATGATTGAAGCTGATGACACTGAAGAGAGAAAAGTTTTCCTTTGAAATATGACAATCCAATTTTGTGACTCTCAAAGTGAAACTGGATATTCTTTCTCAGGGGCTTTGTTGCCACCTGGCATTCAAAGGCGTGACGTGCTGCAGCAAAAACTCCCTTTAGAAGGTCGTCATTTTAAGAAAAAAATTAAATGCATGCTGAGAAGGACTTTTATTTTTAAAATGTCATTCCTATTCAAACTAAACAACCCTAAAAAGAAGCTATGGATTGGGAAAAAAAAATTATTTTTTTTTTATATGATGCATTGCTTGGCACAGTATTTTTTTCTAATATTTTGATTGTTCTGGTTTTCACTGACCCATATGCTGAGGTTCCTTGACGGGGAGTTTTACCCTGCTGCATCTTCCAAAGGTGCTATGCAGACTCATTACTTCTTGTTATTCTTTTTTTTCATGCCTTTGTCAGTCTAGCAATCTCTTCTCTTTACTTGTCAGCTCCAGATTTGCAGTGTTAATTGTTCTTCCCAGAATTCCAAAATCTTTAATTTTACGTCCCAAAGGGAAAGCACTAGCCCAGGTCCAGTGAAGAAAAAGCAGAACATTGCTCATGTCTGTGCATTTTTCTGTACATTCTGCTCTTTTCACTACAGGCAGAGTAAAACTTAGAAAAATGCAGGTATTTTTACTTTAAGGTAGGTTTAATGCAGTAAAACTTTCAGAAGGGAGGGAGATACTATTAGTAGTTTTAGTTTTGAAAGTAAGAGAATACAGCTCATTTTTCCAGGGCCCTGAAGGAATGTTTAGGCTCAAGGGCTCAGTGCCATACTCATGATATAAATTCTACACGTGTTTGTTCTGAAATAATGTAGGCCTGTGTTATTTTCCACTACTGGATCATGTTACAAATTTATGTCCAGTGTTCTGTTCTCCCAACAATCTTTTTCAGCATTGTTGCTTTCCAAGTTTCCCAGAGAGCATGTGTGTTTCAGATTACAAGTTTCCAAATGGATTAGTTGACAATTTCAGTAATAGGGATGGGGTTTTTTTCTGTACATAGTTCAATTTGTTTTCTCTTACTAGTGTTTGCGTATCCCTTCCATTTTAATTTCCTCTGTGAATTTCAATACTCCATTACTTACTCACTTTTCCAGACCATGTATGAATATATTAAATAAAGATGGATGTGTAACTGATAGCTGAGGTTTTCCATCTGATGCTTCCAACAAATCTGAGATATTAGTCTGTGTCTTATAAACAATTCTTCTTCCATTTCCAGAAAATGCCAATATTCCTGTCCCAAGAAGATACATACAAAATCTTATTCAAGGATAATTTAAGGGATAAAGTGCTTTACCAACAAGTATTTATTGTATTTGTGACTTTTCTCATGCCCCTTTTTTGATAGCTGTTTAAGAAACAGCTATACAAACAAACCCATCATACTCCTCCGTCCCACATCCCAATCCTTAGTCAAAATAAAACAATTGCCTGTTGAGCTTTCTTTTTCTAAGTGAGCATGCTCATTTTAGTAAGGCATAATTTCTGATAACCCGAGTTCCATCAAGTCTGTGTGATGAGTGTTATCTGTTAAGTAGCAACATGTGGTGATCAGCTTCCAGCTGAAGGTCTGCATTCATGACAAGGGATAGACAAGCCCCCGAGGATTGCCAAATTGGATGTGCAATGATCTTTGGATCTATTTTCAGATTAAAGTTTGTTTTAGAGAAAGCTGTTTGGTAGGAGCAGCTTGCTTTTCTTTGGAAAATTACTACCAGTTTTTCTCCTCTCTTCCAATATGTTTTAGGATTTGATTATTTTTTAGGTGGATTATTAGGTAGAAAACCAACTAATATTCATTTTCTAATATGCTAAGCACTCTATTATTGGGGCTAGATATTTACTAGTGAATTTATTACATGTTGTAATTTTTCATGTACTTCTTGTAGGACAGTTACCTATATAATGTCTGCATTATTCCTAGCAGTCCAGTCTTTTTTCAGTTTTCCTTAAGTTGTTTTTAAATGTCTGGCTGAGAACAATTTCAGTATCACCTGAGCACTGAGATGCTAAAAAAAAAACATTTGGCTGCTTTTGATCCCTGTACTCTGGAGGCAGTATCTATTTATAAAAAGCGATAGGCACAATAGTTAAAATGAATTTATTTTTCTGTCCTTGAGACAGAAGAGAACTTCCAAGCAAATGTCACCTAAATTCGTTCTTGTCAAACATCATGGCTTTTTAGTAGAAAAGTTTGTTTCAATTTTTCATTTCCCAGCAATTATATATCCACTTGGAGTCCGCAGTGGAGGTTGGCCAAGGCAAGTGTGTTTGTGTCACAATGTCTGCAGAGATCATTCCCCCTTTATATGCTGAGTGGTCTTGTTACTTTTGAACACCAGCCTCAAGGAGACTGGTCCATTCTTGCATGCAGCTATGGAGGGTATCTGAAACAGCATGTATTCTGCTGGCAACTGTTTGAACTTCATTTTGTTTACTCAATTTACCTAGCCAGCTTCTTAAAACTGCTACTAGGGTAGAAATAGTAAATACCAGACTGTGGCAAAGTCAGTGAGGGATGCATTGTTGTTGGTCTCTCCAGGAAACTCCAGGGCCAATTCATGAGTTGTGAACTGAGCCCTTGGCCAATGACTCCTTTTTGTACTGGTGCTCTGAAGAGTCAAATTTACATCCAAAATGAGTGCGCCGACAGATTTTACTGTCTTTAAAAATCTGTGGCAGGCTTGCTGACTACAGCTTAATCCTCTTCCTAGTGAATAGTTATGCATAATCTTTTTAAATTACCAAAATTATTAATTACCTTGAAAGATTTCTTATCAAAAAGTAGATAGCTCCTATGCCATGTAACTGTACTTGCAATAATCAACTCCCATAGGTCAATTAAATGCTTTGGGGTTTAGTCAGCAAGCACACACCCATCACTGCTGCATTTACTTAGATAGAATGGAAGTTATTTCTTAATTATTCCATTTAAGACTGGATGGAAAAGGGGTCATTATGGGTTTAAAGCTTTACTTTCGATTTATATAGCTTGAAATTATACTTACAAAGACAAGAGCTTTTCTCTTTGCATAAATTAATTTAAAATCATAGACTTTTGAGTGCTCTTCAGAAAGTAAATGGGATTCTGATTAATTTTAGTTCTGCAACTGCAGGACTTAGTAATGAACCAAATGTAGACTGAAATCCGAGGAAGTTGAAGAGATTCTTTGGAATACATGTGAAAATGTCAGATGGATCTGCTGAACATGTGTTTCATATGATGCAACCAAATGTTTAGGTTTCCAGCCTGTACAATAAACTGTGTGCAGTGCATCCCTCAGACCTCTGTGGCATGTGTTCAAGGTGTGAATCCCATTGTTCTAAAAGCTTTAAGTTGTCAGTGGAATTCTAGGAAAGCAGGGAAGTATGCAGTATTACATTTTGTAAAGAAGCAATCTGTCTACTTTCAAGCATCGCATTTTTTTGTCTGATTTATTGCCCTTGCCTCCATATGTACAGCTTATGTGCAGCTCTGGGACACTTGTACTGAGAAATCCTACTTTCTTCAAATAATTGTATAGAATGTCCTTTTGTTTTTAAACAGATTCTCTCTGAGTGAAGTCATGATCATGAATATTTATGTAATCTGAATGTCAGGTGTATGTAATGTAAAATACTGAAAGACAACAGTCTTGCAATACTAATCTCAGTGGTTCCTAGTGAAAATTTTGTACTCACTGTCCATTTTTTCTTTGTGTTATCATACACCTCCTTTACAACAAGTATGACCTTTAAAGAAACTAATTCTCAGGAAGGTTAAGGTTGCTGATTTTTTCATCAGTCTGTCATAAACTCAAAATGAATTTCAGTTATGTTTTTTCATTCTGTATTTACTGAAATTCTCTTCAGAATATACTGAAGTTCTGAATATTTTCTCTTTTTTTGTCTCTCTTTCTTTTCAAGTTGTTTATTTAAACTGATTTATTTTAACTGCCTCAAGAAAATGCACAAGAAATAGAAATCAGTTTCAAACAGTGAGAGCAGTGAAAACATGTAGGTGCTGCTTTGATCTTGATTCAGACTGGTTTTGTAAAAACATTGGCTGTTGTCACTAGAGATACCTTATCCCATCTTATCCTAAATGACAAAAATGTTATTGAAACACCAGTGGCTAATGTGAACTCACTTTTACTGTGTGGTCTGTTAGTTCAGTAACACACACAAGAACAATAATCTGGTACTTCAAAAACTTCATATGACGGTGAACTCGGAGATAATCAGTGACTTTCAGTGTGGACTTTTGAGCAGAGAATGCTCAGAGCAGTCAGACATGCAGTATGGTGCTACTCTAACCAAGAATTGCTGAGGGCCACGTAGTGTCACCCAGTCAACTTGCAGTCTCCAGATGACATGCTCAAGATTGGCTTTGTTTGTCTGTAACTTACACTGCTGCTTTTAAGTATAAAACTGCACTGGATGAATGAGCTGCAGCACTGTTTCAGAATGCTTTGCCCAAGCAGGAGATGGAACAGTTTGTGAAAAGAGCAACCTGTGGAAGAAGGACTAGAGTCAAGGGGACTGAATCCACTACATTGAAGTTTACAAAGATCAGAGACCTGTTATTTCTCTTTCAAGATATAATGCCAAAACCTTATATCCAACAAAGGCAAAAGGATTATCTGTGTTAAGGACAAAAAAAAAAAAAAAAGGTGCCTCCATGATATATGTCTGTATTCAGTTTTCTTAAATCAGACCACCCAACCAGTGTTCTCCTGGAATAGTATCTTGTATACAAAGCGTACATATTTACTGTTAACCTCTGACTGACTTTAGATAACATTTCTGGACACATGTATGGTATACTGTAGCCTAGTTGCCAATATGAACACTTAAAGATATTTTCTTGAATAATATGGTTGTGGCCACCCAGTGAGCAGCCAGCTCTTATCTGTAAAACCAGTTTGAAGAGCAGTGGCAGCTCTGTTGTAGATATTAACTTACACCTTTAAACTAAATCTTTTGCTTCACCGATCATCAGTGTCTGTGTTAAACAAGGCAAAAACCAAGCAGATAAAGGAGAGATTTCAGATTACTGTGAAAATGGCAATGGTAAAAGGATTTGCCAGTTCAGAGTCATCTGCCACTTGCCAAGGATTCAACATAACCACAAACTGATGTTTGCTTTACCATCATTTCTCTTTATTTTCAACCAGCGCCCTGTGCATTGTTCCACGCATAGAAAAATAATGATTTTCTTTCTAATGCCCAAGGCAGCTGGTGTATCCCGAATAAGAAGATTACATTTGCAATGGCAAGACAAGTATCTAAACACATTAAATTAATCTCACAGTTCTCCCATAATTGAAGAGCCTAGTTGTTGAAATATTGCTGCCTGCTGGAGAATTTCAAAACCATGGAAGAGCTGGAGTTGGGCTCTGGTGGCCTCGCAGTTGTATCGTTATCCTTCATGCAAGTCACAGTGTAGGAGAGGGCTCAGGTGGCAGGGACAGAAAAAATCCTTATTACTCTATCTGCCAATGTTTTTCACAGTGGCCTCCTCCTAAGGAGGCAGTACAGCATTTCATACTGAAACAGAAATTCTATTTTAAAACATTTCCTTCACTGTTTTCTTCCCACTCTACAAGCTGAATGTATTATTTCCTCTACAGGCAAAAGAGTAAATTTGCTAGTACAGGCAACAGCATTGTGTAGATATAAGCCTTCCTGACAGACATTCACAAATAATTAGATCTTTGTGCTTCTGAACTACTTCGCTTTTTTTCATCTTTTACCCCATTTTTTAAAGCAGTATATTACACAGTGTGAAGACGAAGGCAAGTGTGGTCTGCATGTCTCCAAACAGCCTATGTATTTTAAGTCCATCTGCAGGAATATTAAGAGAACTGCTGCCCCAGACTGATCTTGATTTTCCATGCTAAAACCTCAGCAAAGTGTTTATTTAGATGGTCCTGCTGACTTGTGAATTTCTTATTCTGTAGACACCAGAGAATAAACAAAGAAAATCTATGAAACAAGTAGCCCAAGGACAACTATGTACTTTTTTCCAAGATACCTTAGAGGATTAGACTGTATTCTGGCAATGATTTTTTCTATGCAGTTTTTTCAAAGAATCATTAAATGCTGAAGTGCTAAAATGCAGCAAACTTAAACAATTTAAGGTGAAAATAAGTAGCGGTTTTCCACAGTACCCTGGATTTTCTATGTATGCTTAGCATGAGATTTCTTTAATGCTGCTTCAGGGATCTGTGTTCTAAAAAAAAAAATATGTTCCCTTCACATTGTGTGCCATGTTTTCAATATTGCTGCTAGAAATATAGTTAGGAAGTTGTGTAAAGATGAAGTGGTTAAAATTAATCAGGAACAGGTATGTTCTAATGGTGAAATAAAAAATATATCCAGATAAGTCTGACTAATATTTTTGCTAGTGTAGAAACTAGCAAAATGATGAACACCCAAACAGAAGAAGGCCTCTAAAATGGAAAAGCACTCTGCTTGAATAACGGCTTGCCCCTATTTTACAGATGGGAAAACTGGGGCACGTAGAGAACTTAATTGATTTCCCTGGTGTCACCCTATAAATCATTGATGTGACAAGGCCTAAAGCTGATTCTCTCTGAGAGCTGTGCAGCTAGCTCTGCCTGAATCTCTTCAATAAACAGATTCTGAAAGCATGTTCTCTTCCATGCAATAATTTATACTTGATGCATGAGAAGCCTGAAGTATGAGTAGATAATGCTATTTGATCTGCATTTCACAAAAAGCCCTCCCAGATACTCTGGTCTACTTGATCCGCTTCTTTCATGAACAGATTTTATGTTGCCGCCTCCTTTCCTTGTTCCATCTCCTTTCTCTTTGTGTCAGTGAAGTGGCGTATCCTCTCTCCCAGGTTCTGCATTTATTTCATGCTCTCTTGAGTTTGGATCACATAACTCATCTCAGCCTCTCTGAGAGGCTAACCTCTTCTTCACTGAAGCTGGGTCATGAATAATTTCCTAGGAAGGGAGGCATTACCTTTTCTTCAACCCTAGAGCAGGGGGAATATCAACTGAGAGCAATTATTACCAGTACTAACCATCTAAAAAAGTAAACCTGTGAGTCCTAAAGGCCACTTCTTAGCAACAGACTCTTGATATGACCAAGAAATGACAACATGTCTTACCAGGCCCACTCATCTTCCTTGCCTCTGTGTTAAGTCTTTGTTTTCTTTTAATCAGTCCCATTTGTTAGCCCCATTTTTAAGTACTGGACTTTGCAGTCAGTGTCAGGCCCCTGTCGTGTGAGGATTGCTGGGTGCTAGTAGTCAACAAGTCCTCATATCTCTCACCTTGCCATCTGGCCTTGATAGAAGGAAACAGCCCTGGGACAAAAGTAGACTGAGTTCTTGGTTTGGGAGCCTTTGTCCTGCCTTTAGAAGGTCACTTGTGGCCCATGCTCTGGCTTAACTCACTGCATTGTAGCTTCAAGGAATTTGGAAAAATATTTGACACATTTATTAAATGCTCACAATTTTTATGACAAAAGCTAAAAAATGGGGTTTTGAAGTGCATCAGATACAAGTGTGGCCAGTTATCTCATACTACCTGAAGAAATTCTGTCCTTGATTGTATATAACAAATGAAAGCACAGTGCTTCTGCACTGATATTTCCTTTATCACAAACACTCTTCAGAGATTAAGTTTAACACTGTTCCTCTAAAATACAGCAAAAGCTCTACTTTCTCTGCTGCCATTCAAACATTATGGAATACAGCAAAATCCACTATATAAAATGACAGGGATTTTTTTGGCAAAGATGTCTGTAAACTCTTAGTCTATGATCTTGGGGGGAAAAAAAGCGCAATAGAAGGATATGACGAACTTGCATATTGGATTAATGATGAAGCTTCTGATAGTCACAGCTAAATGTTGGTTTGAAGGTTGGGTGGAGTTCCTCTTTGGATAAAACTTGTTATTCCATTACTTTTTTTAGGCACGGAGACTCTTTTCTCTTAATAGTAGGTTTTGAACCAAGTATATTAAAAGTTGTGAAGTATCTATTTTATTATTTATACTCATCTAGAACTCCACTGCTGTGCTAGAAATGTAGGCTTTCCAAGGCATAATGTGTTTTCATATTGATACTACCTTTTGTAACACTTGCAATGGGCATGCTTGTTAATGATAAAACATACAAACAGTAAATATTCACATACTATGCCTGTGTAGTTTAAATGTCAATGCGACAAAAAGGAGAGCTAGAGAAAAAGATGTCCCTGCCCTAATTATATAAAATAGATCAAAGTTGCCAGGCGTTATCCTGTAGCATATGGTAGTAAGCAACATATGCTGACTTCAAGGGCTTGTTACATTGTCTTCTAAAGCATGGCGTGGTTTTTTCTCACCACCCCACCACAGAAATCCTGTCTACTGCTATGAGAACCTCTTGCTGTCAGCTCTAGCCTGGCTCACTGAAGAGTCTGGAGTCAGCACAGCCTCCTTTCCTCTCCTGTCAGATAGGGAGTGTCCCTGAGCATGCCCCTGGGTGTTAGAAACAGTGTGAAAATGCTCGTGGTCAATCACATTGCTTCTGATGCTATTGAAATTTAAGAACTGTTCTTCGGTATCCAGAGCGGTAATTTACCGTATCCCTAACAATATGGAAACATGGTGCTGTTGCATCTGAAGCTGGCAGCATTCTATGATTTGCTCAGCTAACTGATGCTGTTGATGGGGGTGGTGAGATTTGCCCTCTAATTCCACAGAACTGGTGCAAATCTTTTGTGTTGCCGAGTTCTGTTATCACTGTTTTCTGGTCCCAACCATTAATCAATTCACCAGCATATGATGTTCATAATTGAGCTATGTCCTAAAATCTTGACATTCAACTCTGACAGTAACAACTTTGTCCAAGCATAAGAAGAAATTGTCTTTCATTTTGTTGTAATCTTTAATGAAGAATAGAGAATTAAGAAGAAAACAAAGAAAGCAGTAAGTAGCAATTAAGTTGATCAGTTCCTTTTCTTTCAGTTCCTTTTCTTTCAGAGTTCTGCAATTGCATATATTTAAACAAAGTTTCCAGTAATTCTCAATTAAATTTAGGCACAGTTTATCATTGCTGATCCCTGTATTACATTACTGTAATAACTGTCAAGTGTCTAGAGCTTCAGAAACCTTAGTGACCCTGAGCTGTTTTTATCATTTTTACCTTAATAGCTGGGAAAGACAGAAGGACTACCTTGCAAATACATGGAGCATCCGGTGGATGCAGGAGACGCTGGCTAAATTTTGTTAGCTAGAATAGAATCAAAATCATTAGTTATGTGACGATACAACATTTTGAATGTGGTAAATTGTGGTACCATATCTACCACATCCCTTAGGAGAAATAAACAGTCCTAAAGTTGTTTAACCAGGAGCCTTACTATTTTCAGACAGGAATGTTCATTTCCATTTCTCTAGTATGCTGCAGTAAGACTGTGGCACCCATGCTGGCTTTCTTGGCAATCCTTTTTTGCTTGTGCAATATGAAACATGCATCAGCTGAGACCTGTTCAGTGGTATAGATGAGGAACCCAGCTATAGCTATTATGCCAAGCAACTTTGTCTTCATAACTGCATGACACTGTGTCAAGTCTAAATATCATGCTTTTCTCCTGCCTTAGATACCTGTTTTGTGTGATCAACTTACAGAAACTAGTTTATCTTCTTCTTACTTCTTCCGACGCAAAGAGCTGGAACAGCAATGATGAGAGGCAGACTGTGATCCAAAATTCTCTTGGAGAGTTCATAGTTAAGTGTTAAAAGCATAAAAGTGACCTAAGGCTGGCTGCTTATTTTGTGGCCCATCTCAACTGTTTAAAATGGGTTAATGACTGGAATTTTGCCTTTGAAAACTGGCTGTTTATTGTGTTGTTGCCTTTACTGATGTGCAGCAGAGGTGCAAGGAAGGAAAGGGTCATAGGTTCTGAAAGTGGAAAACAGTAAGCTTCTTTTTTTTTATAGGAACATCATTTTTTCTCCTTCATGCCTCAAGGTGGATGAAACTAAAGCAATGGTTTCTGCATCCTCTTGCACTTAGGAGGCATGATTATAAAATCCCTTCAGGAGCAGAGCAATTTTTAGGGAAAATAAGAAGAAACAATTGTCTCAAGCCAGGTGTGGTAGAAAAGTAAGGTAAGTTGTTGGGCAATTCAGTAAGATGTAGTCTGAAGGAGGAATGAAGCTAAGAGGTATCTTGCTGTTCCTGAGTTTTTAGTCCAAGCTTACTGAAGAGTTTTTCTTGGGCATGGTAGTCTTATTCATCTTTAGGTATGGGAAAAAGAGTAATGGGAAAGGAGGAGACGCAGAAGAGGACAAAGAGCAGGGCAGGAAGATAAAATGCTGCATACTACTGACCTTCTGGTATGATCCAAGATTGAATGAAGGCAATAGCAAAAGCAATGTATGGACTTTTCTCACAAATATTTCCAAATAATTTTGCTACATTCATATATTCACATTCGTGTGGCTTTGAGACCATTAGAATACAGGATTGACAGCAGTTATGGGAATAGAGCAGTGATTTCTGCCCAGTGTACCCTGGTCATTAATACATTTCTTTTAAGGAATGGTGATTTTTTTCCTGTGTCCATGGTTTTATGTGGCATTTTGACTGTGATTAATTGCAAATTACTTACAAGAGGGAACGACCATAAATAAAAAATTGATATAGTATTTTCTCTCTGGAGATTTGTTGTCATTTACATGGCACATTCTGTTTGTGTACTCTGAAGTTAATTATTGAGATGGAGCAACAAGAAACACACAATAATCTCTAATGCGGGCATTATGACTATTTTATAAACCTTCCAAAAAAACCTAGTTTTTAATGAAAAGTTAAGGTTGATGTCAATAATTTGGCTGCATATCACTCATCCAAGTATTACATTCTTATCTAGCACGTTTCAAAACCAATACAGTGGTTTGAATACATATAGTAAACAATGTGATAGCTAGTGTGACAAATGAAAAAAGCTAGACAGGCCCAAAACTTCTTATGGTCCAAAGTCTTTGCTAACATAACAGGAAAAAAAATAAGATTCTTCAGCAACTGCATGACAGATCTTTTTAACCCTCTGTGTGAGTATCTCAATAATTAACTTCACTGGCAATTAAATTGTACAGCTTGGTTTGCTTTTTGTCTTGTTAAATTCAACTACGGCATCGGATGTTGTTATTTGAAAGATTGTAGAAACCCCAAGTGTCTTTCAGTTTTTAAGTGTTTCTTATCATCTGAGCTAAGTAAGGAATTTTTTAAGAGCAGAAGGTTCTACACAGTGGTATAGGTGTTGAAGAGAACTTACAAAGTAGTAAGACCTTTAATTTGACATATTTGTTTCTGATGTCATGCAAAAAGTAGTGTAAGGAGGCATATCTAACAGCACACAATTGAGATTTCCATGATAGCCTTGAGAATTAAGTAGGTTATAAAGATGTTAGAAAGAAAAACTTAGTCCACAGTCATTTTTTTTCTTTTTCTTCTAGAACAGAAGTGATTTATCTCACGATTTTCATTAACTCATGACTGTTAAATTCCTTTAATGGATAATAAAGAATTGGTCAGAATTATTATTCTGGTATGCTAACAAAGAGGTGCTTCTCTTGGTTACCTTTTTTATATGCAAATAATTAGCATACTGTTTAAAAAAAAACAGTAAAGTGCATCACAACTAGTTTGACAGTAGTGACTATTAAATTCTAAACAACATGAAGTCACACTACATTTACCACTCTTTAATGAATCATTCACTTTGGTCCCTCTGTAAGCCCTTGATGTTATTTGTCATTCAGTGCTGTGCCTCCAGAGGTGTCAGCAGTTCCAGGGTCTTACCTTGCTTTAGATTGAAGAAAACCCCTGAAGTGTGTAATTTTTGATCACACACTGGCTACCTTCAAAATAAAAGAAAATAATATCATTATCCTATCCTCATTAACTTTATCAGCTTCTGATGATGTTCAGATGCTTTTTTTAGCCTGTGATTCATGTATGCAAAAGGAGTTCTATTATTCCTTTGAAAAGAAAGCTGATACATATTTATACCTTTTTTTTTTTAACTCTCAGTGCCACCATTTTGTATTCTCAGTTAATTAACTTGCAACAATGTTCTGTAGCATATTTTATGTGCTGTTAATGTATTAATGCAGCTTTTGGTGGATTTTAGGGAAGGCTTGGGTTTGGGTTTGTGTCCGAGGTCATTTTGGACCTTTGTTTTTTTCTGGTTTATCCCATCTGCTCTTCTTTTGTTCTCAGATGAGATGAACAGAGCACATTGGCTTCTGTCATAGCACGAGCAGAAAAATTGTATTGATATTTTGGAGAAAAGCCCAACTTTTTTGAGCAATGTTTTTGGTGGTTTTGATTAAAAAATACCAGGCTGTGAGTGTATTCTAAGAGCACCCAGTATTACTGTGGGCATTCCAGTGTCATGTCAGAGGAGACAATATTGACTGTTGAGTTTTACCAGTTCTCTCTTCTCTTTGTCACTTGTGTTCTTGCATCCAGTACTTTCACCTGTGCCCAGCTTCCTCCTGCTTTCTCCTGCCTGTGAGGAAGCGATGTGCAATTCTACCTGGGATTCACTGGTGTTACACTTATGTTAGGGCCTTTCAGTACTGCTGGCAATTCTCCCCACCAGCTGGTGATGCTGAATCTGTGCTGAACACTCAATTACATCGGTCTGTGCCACATCAGCACCCTTCTGACAGAGACCCTGCTGAGCAGTTTTCTTTCCATAGTATAGACAAGACTTTGGTCTGAGAACACAGATTTATTGCAAGTTCCTGAAGTGACTTCTGGAGAAGTTGTTTGATAGGGTATTTACCAAGGTGATTTATAAACTCCCATATAACTGATACTTGTCCGGGCCCATGCAGCTGTTAAAAGAGATCACAGAAACAGGAATTACATATTGTTGCCTTAGCAACTGCCCCTTTATATTGTGCTTAAATCACTTGGAAATCTGCAGTGTATCTTAAGGAATTGCTTCTAACAAAAACAGCCAATCTTAAGTAATTTAAAGTAATTTCAGTGAAGAAGTTGAAAGGATGGCTTTTCCTAACAAAGACCTGTATGGTTTTGATCCTGGTAGCCTCACTTCACCACATGCTTTGCTTGTTAACAGAAAGCAAAATAAAATTTAAAGAACCCAAGTAATTGTTTATTCATGCCACCAGAATCCATGTGGTTACCAAATTGGCTGGAAGTTACAAATATTTTGAAAAGATTCCTCTAAACTCCATCTTCTATTCTAGAAGTTCAGCATTAATATAATTTCCTATACTTACATTTAAAATGTCAGTTTTCCTTAGGAGCAGGCTGTCGGTGTAGTGTTTTGTTTGTGAACTGTTACGGGTATGAAAGGAAGACCTTAAACATACTTTATGTACTCAAATGCTTCTTATTCCTATTTTGAAATTATCTTTACATTTAGACTTTTTCTATATGTATTTGCCACAGCTTTATGGAGTTTGTTAGATCATCTGAAAACAGAGGGGAGAGGCTTTTGCCAGTTATTTCATTAAGGCACTTGCTTGAGTGCTCATGCTACTTGATAGCCTCACATACCATTTCTGCAGAGAGTATTTTATATTGCTATAGCAACTCCCCCAGCTCTGTGGACACTACTGTGTGAGCTGTGTAAGGCAGAATTGGATTTTGCACATGTGGAAATGGAGTTTCAGAAAGCACAAGGAAACAGCCAGAGAGCACCTTAGCAACGTTGTGCTGGATCCAGAATAAACCCCCATTCTGCCACCTCACCCTTTTACTGCTTTCAGCCCAAGTTTACAACAGAAAGATCCAAATGAGAGAGGCTGCTCTAAGAAGCAATATATATCTCCTATTTCAGAAAACTTATTTTCCTTTTATAATATTATACACAGTTAATAAAATGTACAAAGGCAATATGAGAGAGTTGTCAACTAGCTACTTTTATTACCCCTTTTTCTAGGCAGTGAAAAGGAGAGACAAGCAAAATGCAAAGTTACAGAATTTAAAAGGAATCAGATATTTTGAGGACCAGTTGTCATTTTTAGGTCACCGCTCACATCTCTGAATATAATTTTCAGCAGAGCTGCATGGCAGGGTTTATATGTGCTGGAAGAAGCTACATTTTCACAGCAGGAGACCAAATCAAAATGAAGCAGTCAGATGCAGGTGCACAGTGATAGAAAGGATCTATTTACCCTGAAGCGTGAGCAATGGGCCAAGAAAGCAGAAGCAGTCTACTTCCATCTCTGGCCTCCTTCTCTCCCTACCTTTTCCCTCCCCCATAGCTGTGCCAACAAATTCATGAGGGGACCACAGAGAAGATGTGCTTGCTTTTAATGAGCTGCATTGCCTGCTGCTGAAGGTCTGAGGCACTTTTTTGTTATGCTGATTGTGTACTATTAGAGCTGGCTGTCTTTAGTTCATACCTAATCCTTCCTTCCTGCTTGCACAGCCTCAAGCCAGCCTGGAAAATGGTTGAAAGAGCTTGTCCTGTGGGCATCTGTTGCCTGTGTCGTTCTGAAAGAGCAGTATGTTTGAAGCATGTATTCTTAAAACAGGGGGGGAAAAGGCTGTTTGCTTAGGTATTATTTTATAAATCAAACATTTCAAGTAATCCTTTTAAAATAAAGTTCTTACAGCTTGGTTTAAAGATGGGTCGTTCAATAATGGTGGTTTGACAAAGTCAGCTGTTGGCTGACAGTGAAATGAGATGCC
Organism: Merops nubicus; assembly: GCF_000691845.1. Classification (NCBI taxonomy): domain Eukaryota; kingdom Metazoa; phylum Chordata; class Aves; order Coraciiformes; family Meropidae; genus Merops; species Merops nubicus. The sequence continues at coordinate 27,549 of NW_008622369.1, read as the reverse complement.
TTGCTGAACACTGACTGCTTTTCACTTCAGATTCTTGAGTTCTCTGATTAAGAGCTAAGTACTTTCCTACATGCAAAGATGACCACCCAAAGCTGTTTCCAAGGCTGCAAAAAAACCTAAGCAATGTAAGGGAAAAACACTGACTCATACCAAATGTGAAATGGTAAAATTTAGCCACAGTGGACATAAATACAAAACAGTGTGATACGGATAGTGGGACCAGTAATATCCACTGCTTTTAACAGATTTATTTCTAGTTCATGCATACCTCTGTGATCTGTGTAAGAGATTGAGAATTTTGCTTTCCTTGCTAGTTAACAGCATTGCAGGACTGAGGCAGCATCCTCTAGTCTGGGAGGGGGAAGTAGGAATACCTGCAAGTGAATTCTGCAGCTTGCTGTGCACCACTGGAGTGGTCAGGTTCACTGTTTCTCTCCTGAGATGTAAAATGCACCAGGTGAAGATTAATCTGGTTGGTGCTTGTACGATGTAAATGATACAGGACTCTAAATATTATTACAACTGTATTGCTGCATTTCTATACAGAGTTAAGCACGAAACATAACGTAATAAAAAGGAGGCACCTACCCATCTGGAATTGAGTAGTGCAGTGATCACAGCAGTGATAGCATAAGCCCTAATAAAGTGGCAGCTGTCTGTGCTGTGTGCTAGAAAAGTATTTTTATGCCAGCATAAAAATTACCATGCTCAGGAGCTGAACTGTTGTAATGTTACTGCTTTCCAGTCTCCACTTTTAAAAACAACAACTCTATAGAAAAACTCTGAAACATTTCCATTCTTTGTCTTCAGTGCTACCTTCAGAAAGGTAGATGTGTATACACTGAATGTTGGAGGAGCAGTGCTGAATAGCAGAAAAAAACAGTACAAAAGAAAATTTGGAGAGAGATATGTTCTGGTATCATCCAAATGGGATCATGTCATAAGTTTCTACACACTTTATTTTTTTTACAGAGAAGTTGTGGCATACCTAGACTCGCCTGTCAGGAGGAAAACACGTCTACAATTTATAAATAGAAGGCTTAGATAATGATTAATTATCATTTTTTATACATGCAGTTTCTAATTGCAGAAGGATTAATGTGATTCATAAAAAGTAGGTTCAGGAGTTCTTCCTTGCATTATAGGAAAGGACTCATCATCTGCATAATTGTTAAAATTTACTTTAAATAATTAGAGCACAAGTGAAAGATCAGAAGAGGAATATCCCAAAATGGCTACAGAATGAGCACTTTTGAAATTACTTTTGCTTAAGCTTTGTTACACTTAGTAAAATTCAAAATATGGATGTTTATCAGAAATACTCTGTACATTAGAATAATCAGCTAAAACTTAGACACATAATTTATGACACAGTATGTTTTTTTATTGCCTGCTTTATGATGTCGTTAAATGAAAGTACCCTTTTGTGTGCCTTCCAAGCCTTGTCCTAAGTCAGCTGCAGTGTTTGGGGTCAGAATCAAAGCCAGCCTCCCTCAGCATGAATGGAGAGATGCTCATCGATTCCACCATGAGTTGAACTCAACCTGAAAGGACACTTTGGCAACTAAACTGATGGAGATGGCTGTATGTGCAGTGTGCCACCTTCTGTGGGGGGAGTATAGGAATACAGTGGATATTAATAATTATATATTTAGCTAAAAAGAGACCTTTAAAAACAAAACTAGAAATATTAAGATAAAAGAACAAAAACAAAATGATGAGAAAAATCATGTGCCATGTGCTATGGCTGTAATAAGTAATAGATCAAACTGGAACAATTATTGTTTTCCTTAATTTAAAAAAAAAAAAAATTATTAGGAGCATACATTATCTAAGTATAATTACAGCAGGCCAGTGTTGAAGTTACTTATCAATATTCTATCAAAGTATGTAAACAGGGCCCGGTTTTTGCACCCATACTACTGTAAAATTTAAAAATCAGTCTTGAAGTTTATGTGATTCAGTTTAGGTTTAAAAAACAAACCTAATTTGACTGCAGCCAAATGCTTGGTTTTTCTTACCACTCGTTTATTTTAGAACACCAGCTAGGTGGAAAAACTTCTTTTTATGGTATTGGGTGAAGGAAAATCTGAGTTATAGAATTATCATGGCAGAATGTCCTGTAGGATAAATGAAAATGAAATAAAAGTCCATAAGTGATTTGATTCCTAATTCTGAGGTTTACAAACCACCTGGCAATGGTTGCAGTGTGGGAAGTGATCGGACCAGCAGCGCTTGTTGCATTATTTTCAGTGCAGATTCTCCTGTGTAAATTATGTGACCTGTTCATCTTGGGATGGAGGAGGTTGCCAGGCAAGTTTTTTTGCTATCATTCATCATTATTTCCATGCTATCATCCATAAAGGAAAAAAAATTCCTGGTTCTATAGGAATCATTCCAAACTGAGATGCCAGAGCTGAGTTTCCTCAGTTCCAGATGCTTTGTCAGAATTGTAATTCCCTGAGAGCTGGAACTCTTGCATACCTATGGAAGCAGATGAAAGAATAGGAATAAAAATAAGATACTGAATTACTTCTGCTGGTACATGCCTGAAAAAAATCATCAAAGGTTATTATAATTATGCCTGTTATTAGATATCATGTCTAGTTTCTCCATATTTAAATTCTTTCTGAGAGAGGTGAAACTTAGGCACTTAGAGATCCCAGGGGAATAATTGCAGAAATGATGACATATTCCACATCTTGAACAAATTTCAGTACCAAAGCTGCATTCTGCGTACTCACCTTTCTTCTTAATTACACTTGGATGCAGGCTAGATGGTCATCTTCTGTCTTACAAATGCCTGGAGCCAATTAGTCTTGTAGATTATGAATACCCAATGGCCCAACTGGTTAAAAGGAATTTTCTGTTGTTACAGCAAAAGGCTTTGCAAGTAGCTGAATATCATCTTTCTCTGTGAGTTCAGCCTTAGCCAAGGCTACAGGTCCTGTAACCTGAGCAAGTCAGTGTGTATGTGTGTGTGGAATTTAGTCTTCCTGTTTCCTTCCACTCCCAAGAACTTCTGAGCCCAGAAGCTCTGTCTGGCCCACTGAAACGTGGAGAACTGAGCTCATAGAAGTAAAACCAATAAAAACTGACGATGTGTTTCTGAAGAAACCACTGCTTGTATCAAATACAGGTGTTGTTCTTCCCTCTGATTTTTTTTTTATTATTATTATTGTTTGGGTTTTTGGTGGGTTGGTTTTTTTTTGGGGGTGGGGATATCATGCTTGCCATTCTGTCATCTGAGAGTATGAAGATAACCCATATAGCTTCGTCTACCTCACGGGCAGGATTCATAGAGATGGTGAAGGCAGAACACTATGACCAAAGAGAAGCAGGGAAGCACAAGACAACTGTGAAATGAGTTACAGAGGCAGTATTGCTCTGACCCAGTTTTGCCAAGTGGTGGTGTTGGTAAATACCAGATCAGTGTGAGGACATGACTTCGTGATTGGCCTTGGTGCCTTTCAGTGGCAGCATGGTTCCCCAAGGGTGATGTTGCTTATCTAACATTTCTTCCTCCTCTTTTTCACAATACCACATGACATCTGGGACTTTGGTACTGTAGTGCTACAGGAGATACTGGGTTGTGATTTTAAAGCTATAGTCTCAAATATTATAGAAACAATAAAACTTCTTCAATCAAGGAAAATGTTCCCTGTAATCTTATTACTGTAATAGTTATCTCCGGTGCTCTCTTGATGCATATTTACAAAACTTCTCTAGGGATTTGAATTGAATAACTGTTTTCTTGAAAGAAAAAAAAGCACCTTACTGTTTAGGGGAATAGTAAATGGTTACTCTGGATTTAGGTTATTAAAATTTAAGTAGGTTATATCTGTTGTTATTTGTAATTGCAGACTTCCCGGGGAAACATGAGCAGGAATTTTAAACGTGTTATAAACAACTCTTAAACACCTCTTTAAAGTATGCAAAAATATGGATAGTTTCTATTAGGATTCTGCTACTGGGTCTGTAACTTGGGGCTTGTGCCTCTTCTGCTGTGTACCCCACACTTGTGGTCCCAGGGAATTAACTGTAGCTGCATTTGGGGAGATGAGCTGGGTGCTTGCTGTCTCCTCTTCTCTCCAGGGAGTACCTGGGGAATACTCCAGGTACATGCACAGGGAAGGGCAGGGAGGAAGAGTTGCTCCATGAAATCTTTCTTTTTGGCAAGTGGAGAATTATATATATTGTATATGTGTGTGTATATATATAAAAAAGCATATGTACATTACTGTAATGTAAATGTGATATTACTGTACTTTATTCATGTTCTTTTTTTTCTACCATTGACTGTTAGAGAAGACCCTAATCCTGTCTTTCACTGCTTGTACCTTAAAGTCTCAAAACATTATTATCTCTCTACACCTTCTTGCTAATTCACACAGACCTTATGATGGAGACTTCAAAACTTCTGCATAACAGCTGCCACAAGGATGTGGTGGGAGTCTTTCAGGGAGGTGGAAAGGTCTTGAATGCAGCTTTGCTCACAGATATTAAAAGTTTGGAGTAAAAAGTGAAACCTTTTTGATTCTCAAAATAGCAATAAAAGCAGTGAGTAAATTTAGCTTGCTAGACAGTTGTAATCTTCAGAATGCGTTTGTCAAATAGTTTGGAAAGAATTCAGGGAACATTTAGATTAAAAAAAAAAAAGAGAGAGAGAGATAGGCTCAGACTAAAATCAGGCTAAAAATGTAAGCTAAATGTACTCCAAGGTTTGCAGCAATTAGGCTATAAACTTCATTATACAACTCAGTGATGGATAAAATCAAAAGGTGTTGTGTGGGGAATTTCGAACTTTGGGGAAAGTCAGACTTTGTTTCATACCTGCTTGGCACCTAAATGGAGCTGATTTATCTTGAGGTCTTCCATTAACTAAGTGTAAGACTGGTGCTTCCTTCAAACTGTGTATTTGGAAGCTGGGAGGTGTAATTGCAACACCATGCCTTTTAGCCCAGTGTTTATTTGGCCTTTAATATCACCACGTCTGTGAGTGGTTAAAAACTCTACTTTATGTAGTCTTTGTAATAAGCTGGGTTGACTCCACCACCATGGAAATCATCGTGATCTCACGATGTTGTGTTGTGTTAGTAAGTAAAAATCAGTTTATATTTCTAAACTCAAATTTTACGTTAAGCCAGTGCAGTACCACAGGTCTAACCCTCAGTTCTGACTTTTAACCCTGTCAGTTTTAGACAGTTTAAATTAGGTTTTTCTCTGCCCCGCTTTCTTGCTGACACAGAATTTCCACAGAGAATTTGATTATTTCTGCCAAGAGTGTTTGCCTGTAGTTGCTGCTCTCTACTGAGTGTAATTCATTATTTTTGTTTTCTGAGTCATCTCTCTTGTTTTTCATTTTACAGGTTGATGAGAGGCAGAGAGTTCTGGTAACAGAAGAATCGTTTGATTCCAATTACTACGTTGCTCACAATCCTTTCTACGAGCAGGTACAATTAAATAAACAAAATAACAAATTTCTGTTTTATTTTTGCATTCTGATGCTGGCTTATGAAGTTTTTAAGTATTGCAGTTATTTTAATATCTATGTATCCAAAGCACTGTTTTCTGAACAGTTGAATCTTGGTAATTTCCGTGCATCTTTCAGAAAATCCTTTCAGGCAATGCAGTTTAGAACAAAAATTATTTCAAATAATAGGAAGGGTCAGAAACTTCTTTAGATTAACATTTCAGCCTGGTATGCTGTACTTCCTTCGAATAAATTAATTTTTTCCACACAGGAACATTATCTTTGAGCTAGGAAGGAAGTACAGCATCTATTTCACAAAATCATTATTTTTGCTCAAAAACAGATGACATTGAAAACCAATAAAATTGGCTTTTCTGAATCTTGATGATTTCATTCTGGTTTTACCTTTGGCTTGTTCTCTGTTTTCTTGCACTGAGCAGTCTGCACTTTGCTTTTGATACCTTTAGTTATTCAGTTGTCTGAACCTGGAGAGACTCTTGATAAAGACTATTTAGTCATCAATAGTGCTTTCTTCTGGTTCCAGGTTATGTTACAGCATTTATCTGTTTATTTTTGCTTAGTTTTAACATTACTACTCTTGAAATATATTTCTGTTTGATATCTGGTTCCCTAATTATTTTTTGCCTACTTTCTTCTTTTTTTAATCTCTTTTTTTATTGTTGTTGTTGCATCTCTAATCTCTGTCTAAGTCTCATGTATCACTGTTCCTTGCTTTTGTAGCTTATCAGTCAGATTTGAAGAATATGGTTTTCCATATAGAGATTAAAAAGAAATTCCTTGGGTTTTTTTAGTGCTCAGTAATTGTAGTATGGAAGTTACTTTATTCAAAGGGAAAAACACTGCATGCAGAGAAGAAGTGTTGCTGTTTTATGGGGTGTTTATACAGCACCTAGTACAGCTCCTGGTTGGGGCTCGTGCAGAATACATGAAATACAAGTAGTAACACAGGGAGTCATTTTAGATTTTATTGTAGAAGAGATGCTTTCCATTATGAAAATGTGTGTCTTTTCCCTAAAATCTTGTGTGTGGCATGTTTGACAAGGGTAATATCCTACTGTTCACATAGGTAAGCACAAGACATGGTGCTAGTGACTAACTTCAATAGCAGTAAATTTAATGATAGTAAATTGAAAACCACTCGAGTCACTAAATATCATATTTTACATTGGAAACTGAAGCTCAGAGTCCTGGTGTAATGTTCTGTTAACTCAAACAGTTATCAGACCTGTTATCTCCTCACTGAGCTCATCCTTGTTAAAAGGGTTTGCTATTAAAGCCACACTGAGAGACTTGCTGGTGGAACTGCAGCTTACATTTGTGGAAGCTTTGGTGATGTGGTTTAAGGTAGTTTATTGAACAGAGTGGTCTTAGATGACCAAAGGGTACTTTGCCAGAACAACAGTCAAGATCAAAGTCTCTGCTGGTATAGCTTTGTTTCTTAGAAATGGGTTTGGTTTTTCTTTTCCTGACAAATAGTTACATCAGAAAAATGTATGAGTGTACACCAAGCCTGGCTGCTTTGTTGTTTACAGTACCTCCCAGACATTTTCATTTAACCTCTTTCTTTTTCTGAAATAGTAGCACTTACCCACATCTGTCCCTGAGGATTTATGTTTAGTTACCACCATTTCACATACGGAGATACCAAGATTTACAGAGGTCACAGGCCCAGTGATAGTTAGTTACCTAAATTTCCTTTGATTTCAGTTTGCCTGAGATGAGTTTTGTGGGAGGAACTGTGATCTAGTCACATCCTACTGCTGTCTCAGGATTAGGATCCTGGCTTGGTGTGTGCCACTTAGTTCCAATTAGTATCAGCTTGCCCATCTCTTAAAGGCAAAGATGCCTGGTTTTTTTAAAAGATGCTTAGGAATTTCAGTAGAATTCCAGGATGTGGAAACTCCTACAGTCATGAACACCTTGAGCCTTCAGGGAAAAAAAGGAAATTACTGGCAATGATTTCCTCCAAGTGGGACAACCTACACTCGTGATGGATAAAAATGCAGAGGTGCTGTTTGGCAACAAAGTGCTCTCCAAATGGGGTTGGCACAGTTTTCCTCTGAAAATTCTCTGCACATGTCGTCTAAAAATCGAGCCATTTTAAGGTGTTTGAATTTCAGCATCCAAAAACCAAGATATATGTTTGTGCTCATCACCTTTGAAAAGCTTACCTTTGTGCCTGTGGATGAGCTTCAAGTAAATGTGTTTAAATAAGTCCCTGTGATTCCATTTTTCATCATTTAATTGGGAAATGACTCTGCTTTTCTTTTTCAACTTCTTCTCTATTTTTATGCTATTTGTTCTTCCAGCAACAAAACATTTATCTTCTATGTTGAGCTCTTAATTTTGTAACATGAGTGACCTAGGTACATCTGTTATGTTGTGTTGTCTTTTTTTGTGAGACTGTTGATATCATGGTTGTGCAGGTTCAGGGCAGAGTGGTGTTAGTTGGTGACCCAGGAAACACACTCATCCATTTCTACAGGCATTTATTCAGTCACACATCTCAGCTGCAGAGGATCTATGCTCTCAAAGTTAAGGGCTTGTGCAAATGGAAGCAAGGGCAGAATTTCTGTCCTGAAGCATTTAGAGACTCAGAAATATTTGTTTTTAAAAAAGGTATCGTTTTCAAAAAATGATAAAGCTTTCAGAAAGCTCTATGGCAGCCTATTAGAATTGTGTAGTACAAGTGCCCCTGAGAATTGTTTGGGTCTGGATTCAAATGTTGCAGCTCAGGCCAAACTTCCTCATCAGTCAAAAAACACAACTCACATAATCAGTTGGAGTTGAAAAGAGCTGAGCTAACACTGAAAAGCTCTTGAAGAATGAAAGCCGAAGATGTTACTGGTCAAGTGTGTCAGGAGCTATAATGTATGCCAGTCACTAAAATTTTGCAGCTTTAGGATTTGCTCTGCTATGTTTCTCAAAATTCTGTTTTCTGAGTGGAAGCTGAAGACATTGATGTTCTTTGTGATGTTTAGTAACCATGGCTTCATCTGTATTTGAAAGGTTCTTGTGCCAAAGGATCCTCTGTTAATGGGCAAAATGGTAGAAGTGAATATTTATGAAGCTGGGAAGCATTTTATGAAGGGGCAGCCAGTGTCAGATGCCAGAGTCTACACTGCATCCATCACCAGGCCGTTAGCAAAAGGAGAAGTTTCTGGTTTAACAGAGGTGAGTAAAAGACATTTTCTGCTTTACCTCACCGGTAAAACAGCAGCTGTTCAAGCATAATGATTCCATGCTATCTGTTATCATTTTATAGTTCCCTTTTTATATATGCATGAAGCTTTAATCTTTCCTGACAGATTGAAATCTGAATTTAAAAGACGCTTTTGCCGATGCCCATAGCTTTACTGACTACAAAAGAAATAATACACTTGTTTCTTGTACCAGGGTGCAAGATGAGGAAAGAACCTACTAGAATTGAAAAGATTTAACAACAGTGATTATATAATTCAATGTATTTCTCTTCTGGTTTAGTGGAAGGCTGAATCAGTTTATTTTGCTCTACAAAGCTGTTTTAAAAAAATATGTGGTGATTACTTGTCTGTTAAAACAAGTCAAAACTGGATTTGGAGATTCAAAATTATTTGATGGGTAGAGGTATGGAATATTTACAATATATTTCAGAAAAAGGTCAACATCTGATTTAGTTGTATAAAGAAAATGAAACTCTTTTAAAAGGAGATCTGATCCTTATTTTACACCTCAGTAGATATGGCTGTTAGCCAAGTATTCTCATACATTTCATGGAGCTCTAGTTGTAAAAACTGATGGAGTGTGAAATGAAAATGTGTATCACATTTCTAAGCATCATTTGATGTCCTTTCTCCAGCACTGTTGTTAAGATCTCAAAAAATATGTAGCAATAATTTAGCACATGGAAGAAGGATAATTGGCAGTTTCTCAGCCACCTTGCTGCTTCTACAGCGAATTGTTGACAAGTATTCAAGTATATAGGCATCCTTGTTAAAGTTCTAAGTAGTCACATTTAAAGGAAATAATCAATGCACACCTTAGGTGACTAGTGTTAAGCTGAGCTACCTGGTCTCTTGAACAAGCCTGGCTATGGAAGCCTATAACATCCATAGTGCACCTACTATAACGTGCTTGGCAGATCATGAAACCTAAGCATAGACACATTGTTAAACTTTCCTTTGAATAGTCGTGTGTGTATGTGTATGTTGGCCTGATAAGGGTCTGTAAGAGCAAAAAACAGCCAAAACCCTCAAATTGTCTGGTTAGACCATGTAGCTATTTAAACACAGCTGATTTTTTCATCGGAATACTTTTTATTTAATAATCTGCTGGAACAGAACCAAGCCTGTCATTAAACTGAGATGTGCTGCCAGAAGCTTGTAGCATGGGAGCAAGCAAGCAGACTGCTGACTGAATTTTTATGTGTTAAAAATGAGAGATAAAATTATTAAAATTGAGACTACTGATGATTTCCATAAGAACTCATTGAGATGTACATACCTGCTCCTGCCCTTTGAGGAGGTATGAACAAGTACCTGGAGTGCCCAAGTAAATGGTTATAGCAGGCAAATAATAATAAGGGAAATTGCTTGTCATTACTTTTGTGGCTGGCAGTGCTCCTTCAGAGGGAGTATCTTATTGATGCTTGGTCCCCTAGGCATGTTAGGAACTTTCGCTTTCTGGAAAAAACTAAAATCTCAACACTTCAGTAAATGGGACATCTTTTGTATGGGGAAGCTACAAGTGAAAGCTTTTAATTGTACTGGCCAGTGTGTAAAATATAGAACATGAAATGAAATGTTAGTGGAAAGTTCCACCTGACCAGTCATATGTAAGTGGCAAATCAGGAACTTTTCCTTAGGCTCCCAGGGAAAAAAGTCAGTTTGTCACAAAAGTCATCATGGGTGGAAGATACTGATTGTGGTGGACGTGTTAAGTATTAACATGAGCAGGTGTTTGCCAGGATTTATTTTTTACTTCAGCATGCATTTTTCATAAAAGCCACTCAAAAGGGAATGATGTCTCCAAGTCGAACAGTTTTACAGGAGAATGGGTTCTACTAGTTTCACAGGAAAAAAGAAAAACCCAAGATGTAAATGCTGCAAGTGTGATACCCTTTCATGGAGGTAGGCTTGGAGCTGACAAAGCATTAAGGATCTACTTCAGCATTTTGAGGTTCAGTGAAGCAATTTAGCTTGTCTGCTATGTTCTTGAGTGCTCTGGTAAAATAGTCTTTGAGATTTTGATTTTGGAGGTAGATTGGATATGTGCATGCTACTACATTGTCACTGGATAATAAGTATTTTTGAAAAGTCATCAGTGTCTGTTAGTAGTCTGAATGTAACTTAATTTTTAAATAACATTTTAATATTTTTGGTTTTATTAATTCTATTTGGCCATGCTTTGGGATCTTGACAGTTTTTCAGCAGCATAAAGCAAAATACCTAATAAATATAGTCTGTTTAAAGACAGATGTTTGCCCAAAACCTAATAGTTGAAAAAAAAAAATCTGCAAGAAGATTATCTCTTGTTAGAAATGGAAATAAACTACGTTATGCTTCTGTACTCCAAAAATAATTTTAGTTGTTTACATATGTTCTGTGACTAGAGGAAAAAAGAAATTTCAAGATGAGAAATATATGAAGAAGAGACCAAATGACTGATGGATAAAAATAAAAGGCTGGATACCTGCCAGAATTATAATGCATTGCCAAAATCAAAGCCCCATCGGTCTGAGAGCCTTTGGTGGGAAATTTTAATCAGATGGAAAATTAAGGGGGAAAAAAGAAAAGAAAAAATGTAACAGGTTATTAATTACGTAGTCATTATTATTTTACATTCATAATTCCTGTTTCTAAAATGCATCTATAACTGACTTTCTTTTCAAACAAATATAGGCAAACAGATAATTCTTTCATTTATCTATTTTCTGTTGGTTTATGTGATAACATTCTTCATGTCTAATGCTTGCCCTGCAGATGACTCCTGCTAGCAGTCCCCATTTACAGTATTGCCTTTGGTGGGTCTGGGATCTTGGTGCACATCTCTGTGGCTCCCAGGCCATGGTAATATCCACAGCTGGCCGATTAAGTTAATAACTGTTCAACTCATTGGGATCTTTGGAGGAAATGAAGAGTGAGCCACTGATCTTCAGTTAGCAACCAAGTGCCGTATCTGCCTCCTTGTTCCTTTTTTTCCTCCATCCCACCTTCATTTTTTGCAGTAGGTTATTGTAGCATTGTACCTCTGGATACTGCTGGAGAAGTTTTATGTTCCTGATCTCCCAGTTAGTTAAATCTCCACAAGTATTTTCTAGTTACATTAGCAAAAGATGACCTCTAAACATTACCCAGCCTTCTTTTCTGATATTAGGAAACAGGAAAGTTCCATATATCAAACACTTCTTTATAGCCTGCCAGAAGGAAGAATCACCAAAGCATAGCTTAAAGGGAACTCTCTGATCTCAGGTAGAAAAGGTGCTTCACTTGCAGGCAAAACAAAACAGAGAAGGGGGAAGAAAATAGTTTGTGCTGGAACAGAAATGAAAGGAAACTTCCTTCAAGGACTTGGAAGGAAATGTAGAAGATGTGCATAAACTCAAATAATTATTAAACACAGTTTTTACCTATGCTGGAGTTTCAAAGTGGTGGAAAATTTGGTTCCTGAGAAGGTATTAGAGATTAGACATTGAGGAAAAAAAGAGAATGAGGAAGCAAACTTTGGATCAAAAACTGGCATGGAGATGCAAGGAGGGGAAACTCACATAGAATTAAACAGAAACTACAGAAGGTATGAGAAATGCTAATGAAATATCAGAATTTCCAAAGAAAAAAGATGAAGTTAAATAAAATAAATTCACCTTTTACATCTTCTTGGAAAGCTGCTTTACAAAGGGATCTTTGTATCACAAAGTCCAAGAAGGGGCAATTTGAGAAATATGGGTGAGGGAGTTTCTATCTGAGGTGAACATACTGAAAAAAATAAAGAATATTTTCTATGTAAAATAATTTTCAGGTAGTACTTAATGAAAATATGGTACATTATTTGGGGCTTTTGCATTCTGAAAAAAATACCTTTTGTTGGCTCCGTCTTTCTCTGAAACAACCGACTAGTGTGAGGCATACAAATACTGCTTTTGCATGTATTAATCTGTTTCACTTAATGTGTTATTCGTGTTCCCTGCTGCTTGTAAATAGAGGTCATAAAAGATGATGTTAAAACCTTCTTAATTAATCTTTTTTTCTTAGTTTTTCTTCAGTTATTTCACTAAGGTCACTATAAAGTTAACATAAGAAAAGAAATTTCCTTTCTAAGAGTGAAACTCAATGGTATCTATGGATGCTTATAAAAGGAACTGCAAAAGTCTCATTTTTTCTGGAAAAAAATGACCCAAATCTATAATGTGTCTTTCCTTAGATGCTGATTTTAATGATCTACACATTGTCTGCATGTCATGTTGGCTTTGTTAATTTGGGGATTTGGGTTGATTTGAATTTCTCTTCTGCTTGAAAGGCCAATGTTTCTCAGCTTAGAGTCTGAAATTCAGGATGGGTTCTGTCCTACTGTTGCTGGATTGGATTGCCTGTATTGGTTGGGGAATTTTAATCAGTGCTGATCTTTAGGAACATGCTTAGCAAATACCTGTGAGAAATGCTTGAGATGTAGGTCAGCCACCTTGGGTCATGAGTATGGCCTAGGTTACCTCTTAAGTTTGTTTCCAGCCTTATCTTCTATAATTCTATGAACATTTTAATTTCGCCAGCAGTCATTTCATGACTAGCAAACTGGAATAGAAGGTAGTTCATTGATCCCAGACATTTCTCTGCACTGGAGGAAGAACTAAAATACATAAAGATTTAAGACAGCAAACACAAGAGCCAGCACAAGACTTTCAACAAGTACTTTTATCCTGAGGTCTTTAATTTAATGGGGCAAGTTGTCTTCCTGCCCATCCCTCTCGAAGGGCTGAATTTCAACTACAGTGATCAAAGCTCAGCTGAAACAACACATATTACACAGACCCTTTTCAAAAAGATGCTCTCTTAAGTCTGTTTCGTGAAAAGATCTGATCTTTAGTTTATTTACTTTTCATTTCCTCAACAGACAGTGTTATTTGGCTGAATGTCACTGTCTAACCACTTTAAATTGCATAATTATGTTAATCCTGTGTAGTGCATGCAATAAGTGGAAATAGTAATGGCTGGGATGGTTCAACTCTTAAGTCATTTTCTGGAGGATGAGAGAAGTTTGCACAGAAATGTTCTATCCCTGCTGCCTCCAGAAGTAAAACTCCCAAGTGCTAAAATAATTCTGCCATTTTTGTGTATTATTTCTAGTACTTGACCTGCTGATGCTGCACCAGCAGGATGAGGAGGTGGGTTCTGCTCTCCCATGGCAGAGGGACAAATTGGGAGTGTGTAGCCATGGTAATTTTAACTACTTGACACTGTAATATATAGGAGCTCTTTTTAAAATATTTTTTCTTTTCAGTCAAAGCTTTAACAAACAGACTCTGGAAAGAATCAAAAGACATTTGTTTTCAGTAATGTTTCATTATTTAATGGACTGGGTTCTAAATTCACTAAGTTCTAATTGGCTTTCAGGGAAAAAAAAGTACAAGAGCCACAACTTTTATCAGTTTTTCTGTTGTTTTGGAGGTCATCTATTCCCAGCTCATTGTACCAGCAGAAGTCATTGAAGGTTTGACTTTTATATCTCTTCAGTAAGATTTAGTTCAAAGATAGGTGAAGGGTATTCAGCCCATGTATACAATATATCTTTGCTTGCACTATTCAGTCATCCCTTTTCTTTTTTATTACTACTCTTTGGATCACCTAAACGTTCACATAGGCAGTGTCACTCTCTCCATTGCTTCCCTCTCTCTCCTTTCCCTGCAAGCAAACACGTGTCTTGGGCAGATGATTTTTCTACCTGTTTCTTATCTATCAGTGTTGTAATTGTGGTAGTCTTTCTACATTAATACTTAGATGGGACAGCATAGAAAAGGCACATGGAGCTCATGAGAGGAAGTAGAGGTTTAGAAGGGTGGTACAGCTTTCCCCATTACCAAATGAAAGGTCAGTAGGAAATTTGATTTTATGCATAGAAGTTGTTGGAATGTTGAACTTTTGCCTCTTAGAAATTTATTAGTTACCAAAACAATTGAAGTAAAAGGGCTCATTAGCTTTGAGATTGTTTTGAAGGCAAATGAAAATTACAGTCATGAGATGAAGCTATTTTTTAACTTAAAACTGTTTTAAAAGTCTATCTCATTTCAAAGAAATTATCAAACCAAGTTAAAGGCAAATTAAGGTGTTCTGTATCCTTTAATTTTATTACATGTTCAAAAATTTTTATTAGCTGTCCAATAGATTAATGGGCATGTAATAGTCTAAAAAATTGTCCGTGTTTATTCTCTTTATGGCAATGAGAATTCACTAAGATATATATAAATTTTGCAAATAACTTTTTTTTCCCCATTCTGGCAAATCTATTAAAATTCTGTTGAATTGATCCAGTAGTATTAAGATTAATTGTGAGTCATAGTAGACTACTGAGATCCATTCATATTCATAGTTCCCCACTCGGTCTTTGATAATATTTGGATATATTGGTTTACATTTGTGTTTTTAATATACCTGTCAGTAACAGTAAATTAGAGATCTTTTGTGGTGTCAAGAGTAATGAGATAAAAAAAGAAGGGAAGAGGCTTTTCAGTCAGAGAAAGAATTTTTTTTTTTTAAGCTTTTATCAATGCTAAATAATATTTATGTGCATATAAAAATTCAAAGGCAAATTTACAGTGGCTTCATCTTTAACTAAAATGAAATTACAGTTGAGTAATAAGAATGAGATTCTCTTTGGTGGCTGCATGGGAGAAAACATCTTAAAATATCCAAATGCCCTACTTCAGTGAAGTAGATACGAAATTCAGAGCCTTCAATTTAGTCCACCAAGGATGTAATCACACTAGAATATACAAAGAACTTACTGTGACCATGTTGAATGTATTAGAATGACTGTACCCTTAAAGACAGTCCACAGAAAGTTGTAGTAGGTAAGCAAGCTGAGGAAACTGGTGTTCCTTCAAAGGCTGCACACAGTAACACTGTGTTTATACAGGCTGTGCTCCGTGTCAAGTTTAATGTTCACTCTAGACCCTTGGTCATGTAATCAGATCAAAGTCTAGATCATGCCATTAGCCATTAAAGCATGTTGTTGAAGATTTACTGGACCAAAAAAAAAAAAACACACAGAAATAAACCCTTGTCCTCCTACTGCAATCTCTCCTCAAACAATCCTCTCTTCAAACAATCTAAGGATGTGTTTGAAGGAGTCCTCTCAAACCCAAAGAGGAATAATACCTTTAAAAGTTTGCATCCTACCTCTAAGAAATTTGGCTTATTTCCTACTACATTGAAGGTTTCATGAGACCTGACTCTTAAATTTGTTTAGGTTCAGTTCTTATTTGCAGCAAGTTCCAAAGCAAACTCTTCCTGTGGGCTTTCTCAAAGACTATTAAGTAAAAGAAACATTTAGAAAAGCAGCTAGTTTTTTAAGCACTTCATTAAAGCTGTTCAAAGACAGCTTTACCTGTGGTTAATGTACAGTACACCAATCTTGATAACCTTCATCTGACTACTTCCCATTGTGTATTTAAATGACTTGAAGGATTCCCCTACATCTAATTTGTTATTTCAGGTCAGAACCCTTCTTAAAGATGCTGAAAGATTTTTCCATTGACTTATTCCAGTGCCAGGCTAAGTCACTCATACTGGCTAAAATCCAGAAAGTATGACTGGATTTGATGTAATGGTCTGATCCAGCACTGGGAAGGAGGACTGTTGCTCTGAAAGATCTAGTCAGCAGAGCATGAAAGGCTGTGGTGGTGGTGTGACATGGTTAGTGTAGATAGCCCAAATCCTGTATGTATTCCCACTAAAGTAAAATTAGCACTCCATCTATTTGCATGGTCCTTTAGGTATTATGCCTTCCTCTTTCATCAAAACAGATTCCAGAGCTTGGTCATTGTTTTCATTGGGGCTTTGCTCTGAGCAGAATCGCAGATGTGCATCAGAATTAGTTCATGTTTTGAGGTTCCAAAAGAGTCAGAGGGCTTCAAGCATGGTTTTCCTGTGTTTGAAACTCGAGCCCACAGGATGTTAAAATTTCAGCGAATTTACTTTCATTTCTTTCACTGGAGTCAGGACCACAACCCAGATTTGGTGTATTAATAAAATTGTAATCTTGGGAAAACAGGGACATATTTCTTCCCTCCTAGACACTATAAAAACCTGATACTTCAGATTTATGGTGAGGAGGATATGCGTACTTCAGTGATGCTTCAGCTTTTGATTTTTGAGGTCACAGCCACTGGTGTGAAGAAATTTTTAATTAGGATACAGTAGTATAAAATCAAAACCAAATTTAAACTACCTGGCAGTCTAAGTCATTAATGTATGCAAGAAATAATACATATTTTTCTCATGTGTTCTCTATTGTAGAGAATCATTTGTAAAATAAAAACGTACGTTTAAAAAAATTTCAGTGATAAACATTTCCTAAAAAGAACTTTGCATTTTCATTTGTTCTTGGTGATGACAATCACACAGAACGTTAAGGGCCCAAAGGGGGACTGTATTTGACCTATGTAGCTCATCATTCCATAAGAAAATAGTTATTTCCCAGCTCAACGTAAGTCAACAGATGTTATAATGAATGTTGATGTTGCTGTGTTATTGAAGTCTTTTTTGTAACACCTTCCAGTTTGCATTTTTACCTGGCCTTACCATTAGAAACACAGTTTTGTGGGACTTGGCTTGTGAAGAAGCCCTCTCCAGAGATGTGTGAGCATGTTGTCATTATAGCAGTGCAGAACTGGCTGGGCTTTGGCTTGGGACAGCCTGCAGCCACCAGCAGAACTAACCTGCCTCACTGCATGCTATCCAATACCCTCTTTTCCCATGGCTGCCAAGTCAGCATCATACATACCTGAGCATGTGTGATGTGTGGAGAAGGAGACCTAGGAGCTGTTAATCACATAATGAATTTATGTCTGGTTGTGTGATTGGCAGGGCATGGTAGCATGAGGCTCATAGTAGCCTCATGTGGCCTCTCAGAAAAGACTGACCACCCATGTACTACAACATGAGATGGATGTGTGATGGACAGGTAGTGAAAGGAATGAAACCTGACTGGCTAGAGAGCCAGAAGTCAAATGCAAAATAAAAAACAAAAGCTTACTCTCAGTATAATCTTAGGGTCTTGAAAAAATATTGTATGAGAAAATTATTCACTAAAAGCCTTAGCTTTCAATTGATGGATTCTTCTTCAGAGGCAGAGATGGAGATACACACAGTGTGGCAGAAGTTGAGTGAATGCTCCATTGTGGATTGGGGTGGCTTGGAAATTTTTGTGAAACTACATTTGATGGAACAAAGATGTGTAGGCAGTACGTTTAAGCTCTTGTCAAAACATCACATAGCCACAAAAACTACCTATGCATAATATTGACCAGATGGATTTTTGGTCCTCAAGAAAGGGTCTGGTTATTAGGACTAGAGGGTTTTTTTTTTTTAAATCTGGTCCTTGTTTTGACATAACTTCATATGTGATTGTAAGTCATCTCAGTCAGTCAGACTGTGCTTCATCTGATCCGTATGGAAACTATTTTGCAATTCTCACATACAAAATCTCTGATAAGTGCAGATAACATAATTATCATCAAAAAGGCTGGCTGTGAATATCCATTTCTGACACAAATTTTTTTTTTTCTAGATAGAAGAACTTTAATTCAGTAAAACAATGGAAGCAGTGCTTAGAATGACAGAAACTCTTTTCCTCTTTCAGCTATTCAACACATATCTCTGTCCAAAGAAACGTTCATTATTTTTTCAGTGAAAAGTGCTTAAGATTCTGTAGCATAATCAGATTTTGTCACAGAACCACAGGGGAAAGACAGATGTGTGTGTAGCTCTTAATAGCTAGAAAGAAATGAATTAGAGTTACACTTGGGAGAATATCTTCTGTGATAAAAAAAACTTGTTGTAGTGCTGTTAACTTTCAGTATGGAGATGTGAAGCGTGTTAAAATCCAAACTCATCAATTTGTTAAAGACTAGATTAAGCCCCACAGTTATTCTGTGGGTTTCAGCTTCTTACCCTTGTAGACACCATTTATATGTTTGCCATTTTCAGGTTATTTGGTTTTATCTTAGATTTTATTAATTTCTTTTCCTGAAAGCAGTGTATATTAGTGTTATCTAATTTTAGGAACAATTTAATGGGTTTCAGAGAAGTAGAGGTGAGTGAAATCCTTTTCAGAGACTGTGAATCTGTCAGAAGACCCTCACCTTATTCTCACTTGGAAGGAAATGACCTACAGCTATTGATACTGTGTTTGATAGAAACTCAGTACCATTTTAATTTAGGGCTAACTTGGCAAAGCTGAAAGGTAAAATAAATTCCTTTGCAACATCTTACTATGTAAAATCATTCTCATATCCTGCATTGCTATACAATGGGAGCAGCCAGTCAGGTAGGTCCCTCAGCTGTGAAGAGGCTGAGAGAAGTGGGAAGTTCAGACTCTTCATACTTAGGAGCAAGCCAGTGTGCTGAGCTGCTGTTCCTCATGCTCAGCAGTGCCACCTCCCACCCTTCTGGTCTCATTTTTTCGCAGAATCACCAAATGGTTTGGGTTGAAAGGGACATTACAGATCATCCCGTTCCAACCCCTCTGCCATGGGCAGGGGCACCTCCCACTAGTCCAGGTTGCTCAAACCCCCATCCAACCTGGTCTTAAATACACCCAGTGATGGAACACCCATATCTTCCCTGAGCAGCCTGTTCCAGTGTCTCATAATGGAGTATATCCTAGTGAAGAGCTTCTTCCTTATATCTAATCTGAACCTATCCTCTTCCAATTTGAAGCCATTACCCCTCATGCTATCACTACAAGCCCTTGTAAAAAGTCCCTGCCCTGCTTTCTTGTAGTCCCCTTTCAGATACTGGAAGGCTGCAGTAAGGTCTTCCTGGAGCCTTCCAGGCTCTCCAGGTTGAACAACCCCAACTCTCAATCTGCCTGTCCCCATAGGAGAGGTGCTCCAGCCCTCTGATCATATTCGTGGCCATCCTCTGGAGCCACTCCAGTAAGTCTACATCATTCTTTTGTTGGGGGCTTCCAGAGCTGAATGCAATGTTCCAGGTGGGATCTCATGAGAACGGAGTAGAGGGTCCAGTTTTCATCTGGTCCTGTATTTAGTTTTGAAGCACTGTGAAGGAGAGACAGTCTTTGTACAAGAAAGCTGCATTCACAGACTTAGAGAAAGAACAAGTGAGTAGTTGAACTAATAAAACCAGGTTTCCCTGATTTGGATCCTCTTGTTTCCTTACACGTTTCTACAGCAAAATCCACAGCTTACTCTCCACATCATCCCTTTCTCCGAAAAAAAGAAACTTTCTACCCTGTGGTCAAAAATGTGTTACTGGAGGTTTGTGTAACTACTTAATGTGTTTTGGAGTTTCAGGAGTCAGCAGGGTGATGGCAAAAAACAGGCTGTTGAGGCTGGGCTCAACTTGACTGTTAAGGTCTTTCCTTAAGTAGGAACACTGATTTAGTTCTTTTTTTTTTTTCTTCCACCCCTTGTCATGAAACTTACTGGGTTGCTCCTCCGTTGTTGGGGTAGGCTCAAAAGTTACTAGGATGGGCAGAGATAACGAAATGGAATGTAGGACACCAGTTGCTCAGGAGTTAATTCCGGTTAATACTTGTATTCACCTATAGACAAAGGCAACAACAAAAGGCCAAACGCTGTTGTAAAAAAAGCGTGGGTTTTGTTCTGTAGACCAGTATCCTTTTCTAAGTGAAGAAAAGTGTAGCGAAAATTCTAGAGTTTCAGTTTCTCTTTTCCATTTAAGTGCCAACTATATTATGTTTCAGCCCTTATTTATGTGATTTACTTTTCACACAAATATGCAGATTTGTTTCTTTCTGTCCACAGACATGAGACTATTCTCTTAATAAGCTATTGTTAGATACTTTTCCTCTTCTTTGTTGTGTAAGAAAATTATTTGCTACATGCTGTTTAAACCTCACTCTCAAGGGAGTTTTTAATTTCTTTCTAACCTTTCCTATGACCCCCATAACTAAAATACTGACTGCTTCAGAAACAGGGAATAAGTTTCTATTTCTTCCTGAAGTGCAGCTTTTGTCTTCACATTCACAGATGAAGATGAGATTCTAGATGTCCACTGGAAGGTTAGTCTAGTGAACAAATCTGATGGTGGTCAGGTTTAAACACTTGCAACTAAATATTTACAAACTATCAAAATTTTGGAGCCTGTGTTCAAGCAAATTGCAGCAGTAACTGTTCAGCATTTAAAAGAAACTGACTCCAGAGTATAAAGTCTTTGAGACTATAGCTCAAGTCTATATAGTCCTTGAGACTATAAAGTCTCAAAAAGAGGAAACTGGTACTTGTTACTACATGGTTAATGCCAGAGGAACTGATTTTCTCCTGGTGATCTAATCCTAGGAATAATCTGATACAACCTGACAGAGCATACCATGCCATACCTGGTGGGTAGGAGAAGACTGAGGTCCAGTGGATTCATTGGAGGCTCTCATCTGAGGTGCAAATTGCCAATATTTGATCATGATAGGGTGCAAGTTCGTGTTCATGCACTTCAATCCTTTACAGATACAGAAGTTGGTTGTGTAATCAGACCACCCTCTGAACAATACAAATGCTTTCCTGGGGGTAGGTGTTCATTACAGCCTGTAGATTGGATGCTTACTGTTCTTTGATGGCTTAAAGCACCAAGGTGCTATCATGATTATCTAGCATAAAATAAGCAGTAAGCCAAGAAGGTTTTTTCTCATGTAATCTGTATTGTGCAGAAGGGCTGACAAATCATTTGTAGCAACTGGGAATACAGAGATTGTGGTAGACCAGTTAGGCTTGGATATGGAGATTGTGGTAGAGCAGTTAGGCTTGCTAATCACAGAATGTAACCATTGTTTGATGTTTCCATGAGGGAGTCCTCCATTAACTGCAGTTGAACTTGACTGAGTGTGAAATTAAAAAGGAGACTCAGATTTCAAGACAATCCCTTAGGTGCTCCAAAGTATGTTAACTGGCAGTGTGGGAGACCTAAGACAACTAAAGAAAGAGGCCATGCCAATGTGGAAAGAAAACCTTTGTATTGTCACTGAACCCACAAAGTTGGTCAAGATCAGTCACACTTTATTAGCTGTTAAATATCAGGCTTGCATGAAATGTCCCTTTTTTGCCAAGGTCTGATTTCAGCTGTGCTTAGCAAGCATCTACAGTCCCAGGAACTGGAGGTGTTTAATCCTGGGCAGAAAAGTCTGTGTAAATGACTTTAAGACAAATTGTCAGGAGACTACGTATTAAGGCACTGCATAGCTTTAAGAAAAGCTATTTAAAACTTAAATTTGACGGAGGTAAAAACTTTCAGAGGCTATGTTGGCTACTGGTGACAACTGGTATCCAAGACAGGAATTGTAGAGACATGATTGCTGGCTTGAAGTATGGCACTGGAGACACTTCAGTCTTTGTTTCTCTGCCTGTAAAATGAAGGAGGCATACAGATCCCACAGCTGCCTTCTCATATGGAATTTAAAACTCTGGAAATCTACTATCATTCCTAAATATTAAAAATGCTCATTTTATACTATGTTTATTATCCATGAGGTTGGACTGTAAAAAAGGCCATATCCTTCATCTCTGTGATTGCTGTGTAATACAATGTTCAAGTCTCCATGGAACATTCTATTTGCAATGCCCAGTTCTGTAGAAATAAAATAAAACACTATAAATTCAAGATTATGACATATTCTAGGATTAAGGTGAAGCCTTTAGCCAAGAATATGTACATATATCAGTTTATTCAACTTTGCTCCATGTGAAAGCTCTTTAAAAGCTTTACCTAATTTTGAGAATGTCCCTTGAGGTATTTGTTGGATATTCATCACAATGTTCTTTGCAAATAATAATAGTTAGAAAAGCTTTGAGTGTTTTATGCTTTCTGCTATTTGGGAGTATTGAATTCCTCTTAAAGATAGTGTTTTAATATATACTCAGAGAGTTCACTTGCAAGTAAAAGCAATATTACTTATTTTAATGTTGATATGTGAATATCAGTGTTATTTTGGTGGTTCTTATGGCATGAATATGTATTTTCAGATTTAGCCATTCATTTTACTGAGGTATTCTTTCTGATGGAAACCTTTTGTGTCTTTGCCTCTAGCTACCATTGACCTCCATATAATTGTCATTGTTATTTCAAGATTTAAAAGGAAAGAGAAAAGGTGATGGTCTCTGAAGACTTGTGCTATAAAAAAGCATATTGTATTTCATTTAATAATCTCATTTAATTTAAATATTTAATTAATTTAAATTTAATTTAAAATAGTCTTTGAACATTGACATACTGTCATTCTCTCATCAACCAACACAATAAACTGGGAAAACTGTTGTGTTGTAAACACAACCTTAGAATACTTACTAAAAGGAAAAAAAAACCACACACACCCAACCAAAAAAAAAACACACAACAATAACACCAAAAATCTATATGATCCTTTAAAGAAGGAGCAAGCTGGAATCCTGTGGAATGATGCATACTGAGACAGGCCATGGTATTTACACTCAGAAATAGTATTTAGCATCATGACAAGTAAAGGTACATCCTGCAATTCACTGGAATGCATTTTCAAAGCCACAAAGCCTGTGCTGGTGATCTCTAGGAAGCAGATTTGTCTGTTAGCCAGCTAATTACCAGTAAGTGCCCAGAGCAAGCACCTGCCGTCTCCTTCCTAAAACTCTGCCACACACAGGGAGATAAATAGTGACAGATTCCCATCCTGAATTTGTCCACATTGTGCTGCTAGGTTCAGTCTTCATTTCATTACTTGGACAACTGTGATCTTTGAATCACAAACTTTTCCCTCTTAAAAAATCGCTGGGTTCTCTCGTGGTTGCAAGGGCTGATGGGAATGCCGCCTTGCACATCCTGTGTTCCTGGCATAGGGATTGACACATAGCCCCCCTTATTACAAAAAGGGAAAAAAAAAAAGCTCAAGATCTAGGCATCACACTGACCTATTTTTCAAAATGTTGCTACTCACCTTCAACAACATTTTGACAATGCATTATTTGTGTAGTGGGAGGATACTGAGTCACTAAATTTAATAGCAGCACAAAATACAAACATGTTTTAAAAAGTCAACTCCTCACTGGAAGCATTTATAAGTAAATATAAAGAAACAGGCTAAAACAAGTGAATATAAAGGAGAGCGGCACAAGGCTGTGTTTTCAACATTGTGGAGTTGTTTTTGGCTTGTATTTTCTTGGTTGTTTGTTTCTCTTCCTTTTGTTTCTTTTGTTAGTTGATCTTTTTGGTTGGTTCCCTTTTCAAAGTGTACATCAAAGAAGAAGTCATTTAATAAACCCCAGTTACTCAGCCTTCTGTTTAGCTTTTAATTTCATTATGAATTTTGAGGGAATAATTCTTAAAGACTATTCAGGAGAGGAAATCAAGTAGGCAGACAAAGGCCTACCTGTATGTAAGAACATGGAAGAAAGCAGAAGGATGTCCAACAAGAAAAATACCAGTCGAGCCTTATAGTAATGGTGGGAAGTTCAGGTAACTTTACAGAGAGAGAATTTATTTCTTTTATACTTTTACACAGGAATATCAAAGTTTTAATTTAATGTAAGTGTAGGAGGAGGAAGTTCCAAAGGTGGGTCTGTGTGACATGGAAAGTGATGATATGGCGTGTCATATCAAACTTGTGTTCCTACTGGCATCTCTGCTTTTGTTTGTTAGGAGAGGCCTTATGATCAGGTGATGTAGGACAGAAATGGGGAGAAGTAGAAGGAAAACAGGTCAGACCAGAGGAGACTGTAGTAGTAATCAAGGTGAGAGGTGGTTGGGTAGTGAGAAGGGTGTTTTTCTGTGCTGACCAGGGGAATCAGACAGATCGTATAAGTTTTACTGGGAAAGAAAAAGATTTTGAAGACTTGTTGTGCAGGTGAGGGGTTGGTCCTAGTTAAAGATCATCTCCATAAGGGATGGCAAACCTTGAAGAAACAGTCAGAGTTGACGCAGCTGATCTGAAGGTCCATCAATCTCTATATCCTTCTGTTATTAAATGTGGTTTATGTCTGTATGTGGCCATAGCCAAGCTGCTAGGAGTATTGCTGACCTGGCTGGGCTGCGTCATTTGTAGTAATCCTCATATAAATTAGGAGTTGGTAACTGAAACAAGTTCACCATAGGCACAGAGATGGTCAGGGCCTGGAGGACTTGGCCTGTGAGGAGAGGCTGAGGGACCAGCCATGTTCAAGCCTTGAGAAAGAGGCTTCAGGAGACCCTAACAGAAGCCACTCAGTGTCTTTGGGGAGGTGTTTGAGAGGACTGAACCAAGTGCTTCACAGAGGTGCATGTTGGAGGATAATAGAATGTGAGCACAAGTTGAAACAAGAGGTTCAGACTGAGCATGAAGAGGTTTCCCTGTGAAGACAGTCAAGCAGTGGAACAGAGGCTCAAAGAGAGTCTGCAGTCTCCATCCTTGGAGGTTTTCAGAGCCCAGCTAATGAAGTCCCTGAGCAAACTCAGCCATAGCTGACCCTTCTTCGAGCAGGCTGGTGAACCAGATGCACTCTGAAATATCCTAGGGTCCTACAGCAGACATTAAGACAGTTTTAGTGACTGCAGCTATTTGCAAGGTGCTTTGATTAATTTATTTTCTTTCTAAAACTTCAGTGCGATTCGGGGTTAACAGATTAAGAATGGTGTTTATTACTAGGACTCTTAACATTTACTGAGAAATTAATCATAAATCCGTATTTATCCTTCAGTTCAGTTCTCTCCCCTCCCTTCTATATTAAAGCACAGAGTATGCACAAACATGTGTGTAGATGCACACAAAAAGAAGCAGGAATATGAAATTCCCTTAAGAAAAATGCCTGGCTGCTTGCTTTATCTTTTCAAGGTTTCCCATTTCTTAAAAAGAGTAAGTAAACTCGTGTGTATTTGGAATCAGGGAATTCCTGCAGCTGGTAACATCTGACACGAGCATGCTTGTAGGCAGCATTTCTCTTGACAACGTAGCACTGTGCATTCATTGGAATACATGGTGGCAGGGATGCTTCTTACAGGAATAGTCATTTTAATTCCATTAGAAAAAATATTTTTTTATGCCATTTATTTTTTACTTTACGATCACCGTTCCACGTTTGCAGAAGGCTGGTAGAATTTCATAAGTAATAAATCAAATACCTACAGAATTAAACGTGTCTTCCGGAACTATTCACTGAACCTTAATTTACGTATTTTTTGGATGTGTAATCTGTGTGACCTTCAGTATCTGTTTGTTTTTTAAATCTGAAAAATGCCTCCAAAGCGTAATAGCCCAGAGTTTCAAATGGCACAGTAGGATATGTAATGCATATTTTAATATGTTTTCTTTTAATTTGTCACACAGACTTGTTGTGGGTGATTATCTAAAAGTCTGTATTTTTAAACCCAGCAATACAAGTGTGTAAGATGTACTTGGTTGGGCTAAAAAATTCAGAAGTTTAATTTATCTTGAGATATGCTCAGTCAAGTAGTTTTTCACAGCAGTTAGCTAACACTTCAAGCTCTAACAGTGCCCCTGAGCCATAAGAGACATTTGCATGTAAGAAATGTTTTGAATCTATTAAAACCTCAGCTCAGAGTTAAAGACTTGCTCTCATGTCTTTGTTGACTAACAAGAAGGGAGATCTTATAAAAAGCTAGGCTGTGATCGACAGATGCCAAAGCTTAGGTTCTGATGTGATTATGTATTTCTTTCATGCACAGCATTTTAAGCCTGGGACTGGAGCTTCACAAAGACAGCAATCAATGGGTCTGTGCAAGAGTACACAACATGTATTACTCCTGGCAGTCGTCAAGACAGAATTATTCAAAAAAATAATCTGAAATGCATTTGATCATATACTCGGTGGTTTAATAATTTATATTATACCTTATTAGCAAAGTCTTGTGTTTACTTTGTGGCTGCCAAAACAAGATGAAAGGCTGCCTCCATGGAAATACAAGATGCTTAGCTCAAAGTGTCTTTGCATTTCAGTTTGATAATTTCCCTTCCCTCTCTCATTTTGATTAATAGTATATAGGTTTGTCTTACGAGTACCTTTTCCTTTGCTGCAGTCTTACTTTGTGAGGGCAGTGCTCCTTATTAACATCAAGTCTATCCAAGAGTTTATGGCCTATCAAGACTTAAATTAGTATGAACATATATCTCTGGGAATTTCCTTAATTTAGGATTTCCTCTATGCATTTTTTGGGTAAAAGAGGCTTTGGATTTAGTTCTAAATTCTACTGAACTGAATCCTTGTGCTAATTTTCCCAAGTCTTGCAGCTACAGAAGTGTGATTTCTGAGCTCAGCTTAAGAAACTGTTGTACTCTGACTCATGATTGTGTGTAGTAAATCTCATCCATTTTATCAGCTCAGAATATTACAGAAATACCTTGACTGTTTCGTTGAGAAGTTAATGCACTGCAAATATTTTATTCACAAATAGGAGCCTTTTAGAATTAGTGCATGTATGAAGTGAGAGCACAGGGAGTGGACCAGTTTAACTGCTAGTTCAACAAATGAGGTTTTTGCCTCCACCCAAGGTTTTTACACCACAGGTGCTTCATGCACCTAATAAACTTGGTTTGCTGTGGAGAACTCCCTACGAAACATGAAAGATCTTTTCTGTGAGTGTCTTGGATGGCTCTTCAGGGCACAGTGTATGGAAAGCTTTAGAGAAAAGTACATACATGGAGGATCTCTGAATATAGTATTACAAACTCTGAGGCTCAAAGAAGCTCTTGTAATTTTCCTTGTCTACCCTAGAAGGCTTAATTTAGTTTTAATTTCTGTGACTTCACCCTCTCCTCTCTTCTGTGCATGCAATATACACTCCAATATATCCTGTATACTTTACCTGAAAAGTAGTTCCTCAAACAGAGTCTACAGAAGGACTTTTTGCCCAAATTTATATATATATATA
>NW_008622368.1:23930-30871 GCF_000691845.1 Merops nubicus | reverse complement strand
TTTTTTTTTTTTTTCAGTTCACTTTTAATATACTACACTGTTAATGACTGAACTTTGGATGCATAGCAAAATCAGCACACAGCATTACTGTCAAGGCCTAGCACAGGAGGTCTGGCAATCTATGTAAATATTCACCTCTGCACACCAAATCAGACACAGCAGCAGTGCTGTCCTGAGGAACAGGCAGTTGGGATTAATAGGAAAAGGCAAAGGGTTAAAGATCATCATCTGTTTATGCCTCCCAATGCATGACTGGAAAAAAAGGAAATATTTGGACATGTAACACACTCAAAAAAACTGGTACTCTAGTATATAATGCGGACTAGCCTAGCACAAGGAACAGTTAACATATCCCATGGGACAGAAAATTAACCTCACAGAAATGTTCTTTTTTCCTCTTTTTCAATAAATCACTAGTTCAAAACCAGATACTTTTTCATTACTGTCCAGAATGCTTTATCCTACTCTTTAATCTCCTGTTGTTGCAATACTTAGAATCAGCTAGATAAATCACAACAGGTATTCATGAAATACAACAATCTAGGGAGAGAAACATTTGATAAAAAATGTACAGTTTATCTTTTTATGCTAAACTTCTGTGCTCACCAGATGAAAAAAGATCACTTTCTTTGTTCTTTAACAACACAGACCCTGAATAATATCTACTAGAAATGTAGATAATCATCACTGCACACCTTATAGTATGTTTCCTACCTTTGTCATCGTAATAAACTACCCATTTGCCAGCAACATACTTTGTTTCAGGTTTTCTTTAAAATCCCTAAAGAATAACTTAAACTCCTTCTGTCTTTATATGTAATTTTATGAAAATTGCATAGAAAGAAAGAACTGTGAACTACAGCCAACACTCATATCAACCAAATGGTCTGGTATATTACCTAAAGCAAAAAAATCTTCCACTCAGAAGCTAAATTCAAAATGACCTTGTGCTTTTTTCAAAAAGGTTGGCAGCTGAGGTCATTGGAATAAATTGTGATAGACAGTGCATAGTTAGAAGGCATGTCTAGTACATGAATTAACACCAACTGTGGGGGGGAGAAACCAAACTAAAACACAGCAAAGAACTTTGTTCCATTTCTTTGTAAAATAATGGTAAGTATAGTCTACAATAATTATTACTTTAATGAAATAATGCAGGTTTCCAGCAACTTTATTTAATCATCAAATATATTCCACCCTTTACAATATTACAGTCACAAATTATTCCTGTTCTTTATTGGCATCTATCTATAATGGATAAGTATCTGTAACTGCATTTGCCCAGCAAGCAGATCTAAGCTGCACAGAATATTATGTAGTGTTGTTTAAAAATATATATTGCAGTTGTGTTAAAGCTCACTAAATCACAGAGTCAAAATCAATGAAATAATAAAGAAGCTGGAACTGCCAGTGAGTCTTTTAATTGAGATTTAAATATGCAAATTGAAAGCAAACTCCTCACTATTCACTGTTGCAAGGAAATTGTTAACAGTAATTCTGAAGAAGGCAATTTTCAAAAGGGTATTTTTTCAATTCATTCTCTTGTAAACACATAAGCAATCTCTGTCAAAGGATTTTAATCTGTCAGTAGGACTGCATGAGTCCTCAACTTGTTTCTATAATAGCACATTTTCACTGGAATATTTTGATCGACAGATTCTTAACATCTGCCTCTTTTGGGAGCAGCTTAACACTAAGACAAAAAATACACTTGGGATTTCAAAGCAGGTGCAAAAACTCACAGTTCTGATTAAAAGAGAACTAACTCTAATCCCATTTTCCACTGTGCCTTAAAGTATCCTACATAAAGAAAACACAACTTGTCATTTCTGAAACATTTAAAGACAAAGGAGGCAAAAAGGAGGACATGTGACTTACCATTAAAGTTTACTGCCCGTATGTAGCTAAGTAGTTCTTTACCATCAATTGTGTTCATCCTTGGGCATAGACCAATATATCCAGGACAGAGATCTTTATGCATGTTGTGTAGTGCATAGGCCATGGAATATACTGCATCAATTACAAACTGAACTTTTCCTTCTTGTTCATAGGCTGAATCTCTTGCAATTCTCTCTAAACCTAAGGAAGAAAGAAAAAGATTCAGTTTACTTCTATTTGTGTGTGTGTGTATACACGTGCATGAATATTTCTGTGCAAAAATTCACAGTAGAACATAAATAATTACAGTCCAATTTATAAGTAAAGTTAGGACTCATCTATCCAACACCTAAACAAACAAGATGAGAAAAAAATATGGCCATCTGGTTTCATCTGTAATCATTGTACACTGTGCCAGGTATATAAACAGTATGTTGAGTTCTGGGCTGGGAAAGAGGACAGAACATTTCTTTACAAGAAAAAGAAATATAGACATATGTATTTCTACAATCCAGTAGAAAAATCTCTCTTTACACCTTACTGACTTTCATTCAACAGCTGTTTATTGTTATTTATAGGACACTTCTACATCCGCCTCCCATTCTCTTTTAGATAAATTTAAGGATACCTTGATTTTTATCCCTGTCTATTGTTTGATAAACATTATTTAAACATGTCAGGGAAAAAAGTTGAATCCTTGCCAACTGATGTGGCCATCTGTCTCCATATTGAAAAGTGCTTATTCTGAGTCTTTTTTTTTCCTGTATTTATCAGTGAATTATGCTTTCACTTTGAGAATCATGTTCTGTCTGCTGTTTCCTACCAGGACATTTTTCCTTCAGAGGAAATACACTGCAAATCAATACATTATGAAATTTTTATTCTGCAGGAATTGCCCACATTAATCATTCATGTCCAAATCCAAAGAACCTTTTATAGTCACAGGTGATAGTCCTAAATAGCTAAGCTAAAAAATATGAAGTTCATGAAAATAATGTTATGCAGGCAACCAAAATGAAATCCCATGTCCTGTATAGGAACTCAGCCACTGATGTCAAGGCTCAAAAGCTTCAGTTAGCAGGGAAAACAGGGCTCTGAAGATCTCAACATGAAATCTGCCCTGCTGAAATCTACAGTCAAGTTCTTACTGACTCAGTGAACACAAGTATAAATACCTAGGTTATCTACCAGATCAACTCATTCAGTTTGAAAATAATCTGTTTACATTATTTAGAACTATTTAGAAATGAACCAAAAGTTTATGTGTCTGGTTTTTTTTTTTTGGTTTGGTTTGGTTTGGTTTGGTTTTTTGTTGTTGTTGTTGTTTTTTTAATTCTAGGGTAGGTGTGTTTTTGTTGTAAATACCTAGGTTATCTACCAGATCAACAACTCATTCAGTTTGAAAATAATCTGTTTACATTATTTAGAACTATTTAGAAATGAACCAAAAGTTTATGTGTCTGGTTTTTTTGTTTGTTTGTTTGTTTGTTTTAATTCTAGGGTAGGTGTTTTTTGGGTTTTGTTGTTGTTTGTTTATTTTGTTTTGGTTTTTTGTTTGTTTGTTTGGGGTTTTTGGTTGCTGTTTTTGGTTGTTGGTTGTTTTGTCTTGTTTGGAAATCAGTAGTATTTTGTGCTTTAAATATCCCTGAGCACTGGGAGCAATAGATAGTATTGAAAAATCATGCTGCCTTTTTATTTCTCTTCCAGGTTTAGTTAAAAAAAAGAAATAAAATTACTCTTGAAAAGGTACTGAAAATTTGAAGAAAGCATATAACTCATTTTTGTGATTTGTTACAAGTAACTTCATAGATACTTTTCAAGGCACATGATCTAAGGATTGGCAAATAATTAGTAAATAGGGTGACTGCAAAGAAACAGAAAACTTTTTCCTGCACACACTGAAAATTAAACAATTAGTTGCAATGCATTGCCCTGACATAAAAGAAAATATGAAGGATGGCAGAGATGAAGCTTAATTAGACTGCAACTCCATTTACTCATTTCATTTGGGAAGTAGCTTCCAACAGCACTTTAATTGTTGCTGCCTTGTTAAGGACTGCTGGCCAACAAATGAAAGACAGGGTTTACAGAACTGCTGCAGGCACACAGCAGTCAAAAACGTGCATGTGCTCCCCAGAGCTTCTCCATTATCTGAACACAATGGTCAGGACAGGAGAAGTTTGAAGGAGATATATCTGCTTCAAGTGCCATCAGACAGATGGATGTGTATGTTGAAGGGTGGAGATGGGGGTGAAAGACAGAGGGGAATCATTTTCTGTAATAAAAGCTAAGTCATAAAATGCTAAATGTTGCAAACACTTAAGCAAGTACATTGTACTAAATCGTACAGATTTTTAAAGGGGAAAAAGTCAGTATCATACTCCCCTATGTTATGCTGTAGTTTAAACACACCTAGGATTGACATAAATTTCTTCCACAGCATGGCGTTTTACCTTTACTCTTCACAGATATGTTATCATAAATTAATTCATCATCTAAATTATAGGGGGAAAAAATTATTTGTACTGATTTTGTATCCATATATAGAAAGGGGTGAGGAACTTCACCAAATTATCAAACTAGTCAAACCCAGGAGGCAAAAGGAGAATCTCTGTGCTTCACATAACTAAAATAACCAGCAAATTTGATTATATGCTCTTTCTTTTTGAGGTTTCTATTCATATTCTCTTTCTAGAATTCTCAAATCAATAATTTATAAAGATGACAAGAACTCATCATCTTAAATGACATTACACCGTCCTAAATCAATGTTAACATATATCAGTAAAATTATGCATATTGTCTAAGCCATAAATATGGTCAGCTCCTACAGTGATATTATTACACGTTTGGAAAATATGCTTATAAGTTTTCTTCAGATTTGTATATAAAGTAATAATTTCATTTATAGCTTTACTTTCAGCTCTATGAGGCACGTTTCTACAGACACTGGCGACTTAAAAGAATATAACAATTTGTATTCCATAATGGAAATGTTTTGATGTTTTCTTAATGATCATTTTGATTTCTCATCCCACAGTTTTTCCTCTGGAAAAATTTCTTAGACTGTGTCTTTATCAAAATGAATGAGAAGATGTTCTCTTGAACCCAGACACTTGATACCCCCACGAACTCACACTATGTCAAGAACTGAGGCAAAAACTGGGCTTGCACCATCCCTTCCTATTCTGATCTCCAAACAATGGAAATCCCAGGAAATGTGCCATGGTGTTTTCCAGCAGATCTTCCAATCCAGCTGTTGAGAAGTGCAAGCTAGTGGAGAATTTTAGCAAGTTTTCACCGCTTTCCCTGACCAACAGAGAAAATACACAGATACTTCTACTAATGTTATCATCTTTGGCTAGAGAAGGTCTATGAAAGGTGTAACACTAGCCCAGGAAAACGATCAGCTGTTCCTTGTCCCCTCCATTAGATATATCTTTTGGGAACCCTAAAGTGAGTCTCAGGAAGGATCCTTTAAGTGCCTGTACAAGTGAAAGAGTTGCTTCCTGAGCAAGAGTGACAAGCTGGACTGTTGCAGTAGATATTCCTTCCATATGTTCTAACCATTTCCCTCTTTGTTCCTGTAGCTCCTGTGCTGCAGAAATAATTGTGTATCCTGCTCAGGGTAGTGGAACTCAGCTATAGCAAGAAAAGATACAGAGCATAACCATAGGAAGGTGAGGCATGGATTAGGTGGATAAGGGAATGTGGCTGGGACTACTAGTTTGGGGAGGATGGTGAAGAAGGTGACACAGTCAATTCCCTGGGAATCAAGAGATTTCAGGGAACTTTATCAACAGAAACTATGCCTTTACAACAATAAATTAAAATATATCTTCATTAAAAACTTAATAATGGTATACAGTAAGT
This sequence comes from Merops nubicus, assembly GCF_000691845.1. Taxonomy (NCBI): domain Eukaryota; kingdom Metazoa; phylum Chordata; class Aves; order Coraciiformes; family Meropidae; genus Merops; species Merops nubicus. Next base: position 25,120 of record NW_008622368.1, on the reverse strand, counting down.
AAATACAGATTAATGTAATATACTTAATAGAATGAATCCACCTGTGAATGATGATATTACCTGTGGGATACAAACAACTACTTTAAACGATCAAACATTAAGTTGCTTATATCACCAGCAGGGGACTAATCTGCTAAGTAATGCATGTTGCATAATTCATCTAAGTTTTAGGAACCATGTTCTTAATGAAGAACAAGTGCAGGGTGCTGCGCTTGGGCAGGGGCAACCAACATTGCCAATACAGGCTGGGAGAGGACATGTTAGAAAGCAGTCCATTGGAAAAAGACTTGGGGGTACTAGTAAATGAGAAGATGTCCATGAGTCACCAATATACAGCAGCAGCATAGAAAGCCAATCGAGTCCTGGGCTGCATCAAAAGAAGCGTGGCCAGCAGATGGAGAGAGGTGATCCTGCCGCTCTACTCTGCCCTGGTGAGACCTCACCTGGAGTCCTGTGTCCAGCTCTGGAGCCCCCAGCACAAGAAGGACATGGAGCTGTTGGAGCATGTTCAGAGGAGAGCCACAAAAATGATCAGAGGGCTGGAGCAGCTCTCCTGTGAGGACAGGCTGAGGGAGTGGGGTTTGTTCAGCCTGGAGAAGAGGAGGCTCCAAGGGGACCTTATAGTGACCTTCCAGTACCTGAGAGGGGCCTACAAGAAAGCAGGGGAGGGACTACTCACAAGGCCTTATAGTGAAAGGATGAGGGGTAATGGGTTTAACCTAGAAAAGGGTAGATTTAGGCTAGATGTTAGGAAAAAGTTCTTCAGTATGAGGGTGACAGACTACTGGAATAGGTTGCCCAGACAGGTGGTGGAGGTCCCATCCCTAGGGACGTTCAAGATCAGGCTGGATGAGGCTCTGAGTAGCTTAATCTAGTTGGAGATGTCCCTGTTTATAGTAGGGGGGTTGGACTAAATGACCTTTGGGGGTCCCTTCCAGACCAGACATTCTATGATTCTATGATTCTGTGAATTTAAACATATGTACGAGTGATTTCCATACACATAGAAGTCCATGGCAATAAGAAAACTTAAAAGCAAAGTTCCTAGTTATTATTCTTTTATGAGTATAAAAATTTCTAAATAAGGCAAATGGACACATCTGTCTTGTAACTTTTGATATGAAGGAAAAAATTCTTTATTTATTTAATTGCCCTTGTTTCTGGAAATTGCCAGTTCACCTAAGATTGCT
>NW_008622368.1:0-23887 GCF_000691845.1 Merops nubicus | reverse complement strand
TGCTATCTCACAAATCTTTCTGTTTCCATTTAGCGTTATTGAAAATAATTTATGTAAAACTACAGCCTACATTATGTCTCATGATCATTTCTATAATTTCAAGAATTCGTTCCATATATCTAGTTAAAATTTTAGTTCATGCTACCCAAAGACCAAAGGTTGAAGTCAAGGATGTTGTATACAATAGCTAGTTACAGCTTCAGATTGGAAAAATGTTGTGAGTGAAGGATTTGAGAAAGGTTTTGTGCACTGGACAGGAGTGGGGCTCTATAGTTTAGCAGGATAGATATATTTGGTATGGGGATGCAGGGTGCCTGAGATTCCAATCCTAATGTTTGTTAGAATAATCATCATAACTTAGGTTCAAACTTAGAAAAATAATGCACTGAGAGACAAGAAATTAGGAATACATAACTAGAGGTCCATGTAGGAAATAGAATGCTTCAAGGTGTTGTCTCCCAACCTTTAGTCAATTTTTTTCTTTTTTTCTTGTCGATCTCCTTTATTAGACAAGAAATTAGGAATACATAACTAGACCTCCATGTAGGAAATAGAATACTTCAAGGTGTTGTCTCCCAACCTTTGATCAATGTTTTTTCATTTTTTCTTGTCGATTTCCTTTATTATTTTTTTCTTTATTTTGTCTAGGACTGATCGGAACACAACTTCTCAGTTCACTTTTTATTTTCAGTTCAAATATTGGCTCAGTGTAAGCCTTCTTCCATTTTTTTGGGTACTAATTCTCAAAAGCTTATCAAAATCAAAGTTAAAAACTAAGAAAACTTCCAACATTCCTCTCTGAAAACTCTCAGGTGGAAGTTATAAAAACGTTCTTTAAAATAAACTCTCTCCTTGCAATAAGTCATAGTCTTTCACTTATTCAAAATGGAAAATAAAATGTATTTGAAACAGATTTAGTAAAGTAATAATAAAAACTCTAATATTAAGATTAATACTAATAGTAATATAAAACACACAGTGTTATACTCAGCCTATGTAGTGGTCATGAGCTGTGCACTCCCAGCAGTGAATGCTAGATGTCACACACTGATAGCACCACAGCTACAGCCAAAGAGCAATAGTCACAATGAACAGTAGGGTGGGCCTCCAAAGCAGAGTGTCAGGAGAGACCCTCCACGGATGGTGACCATTGAGGAGAAAAGACTGTCCCCAGTAAACTTTCTAATTTCTAGTGAGCTTGGATCAGCCGCCCTGGCTTTCACATCTCCCAGCTTTATAGCACCTGGCTAACTCAAAACTGCTAAGACTTGATCACTGTAGAGACCTGTGTATCATGGCTGGCTACAAATCCTAAGTGTCTTAGGAACTTTGTTCTCACCAAATCAGGTACTGCAGTATGCTCAAAACCACAGCTTTCCTGAATAGAAAATTTATTCTATGATTCTGTCCCAGCAAAACCAGGACAGTATCTTACTCTTACAGTCAGTAATTTTGATAAAAATCAGTATTTATCAGGGGAAATACAAACAAACAATCAAACTAATCAACCAAACAAACAAACTTTTTCCAAACTTTTGTTTTGAAAGGTTTGGGTCTTGGATATCTAAAAACATTTTTTTCAGTTCACAGTTAGAGTTCACATTTTTTACTCACTGTTTAATTACTGATCCCCAGTAACTGGCTCACAAAACAATTTTACTTTTAAGTTGCATTTGGAAGCAAACGAAATCAAAGGTCAATGTTATTGTGTGGAGACTGATCTTTTTGTGCGTGCCAATCACAATCACAACTAAATCACAATAATTTGTAAGCAGTCTCCCACTACTCTTCAGCTCAGGCATGAGTGTCCTCTGTTTCTTAGAACTGGTTAGAACTTTCCATCTTTGCAGCAACAGTATTTCCCTCAGAAAGCTGGCATCTGTAACTGTAAGCCATTTCAGCAGGCTCAGCAGGAGCACCAGGAGCATATGTTGCTCCTATTGAAGTCTTCTCGATTAATCAGCTCTTTTCCTCACACATTATAGAGTTTGCTCTCTCTGAACAAATAATGCAGTTGAGATCATCGACTTCTGTTACTCAGACTTAAGAGGATGATATAATTCCATGATGGGGGAGCTGGGTTTTCTAATAGTGGCATGGTAACTGTGATGTTTGTTTTGTGCATGACTTAGTTTGTAAAGAGCATCTCAAAACCTGAAGCTCCCCTACAATAGTATGGTGGCAGTTCAGAAAGCAATTCAGAGAGGAAGTTAAGAATTATTAAGAATGATATCAATTTTCTCAGGCATTCCAAAAAGAAAATTGAGACTGCAGAAGCAATGCTAGTGAAATTAAGCAGTTTGACTGTCTACTCTTCAGCAACTCACATACGTGGTTTGTGGTTTAACGAACTGGCACTTGATGTGTTTTTTCTGGAGTTATGCCACTTTACACCAACTCTCACACACACACACGAGCAAGAGGAGAAAAAAAAGAGACGGCAAGACCAATACGCAAAAGTCTAAAAAATAAACAGTTTTTCACCTCCTAGAAGAATGTGGAGATTTTAAAATATTTCCTATGCATAAATGGGCTGAAACATCACATTTTTTAAAATACTTTTCAAACAGAAATTAAAAAAAACTTTTAACATATACAAATGTTTCAATAATTTTCACTTTAACATCACCATAAATGAGAAACTAGCATTTCTGTTTGCCTGATTCTTTAAATGAAGCACCTTAAAAATTCTATTTCTGTCCACAGACAGTTTTCCTTGGAAATACCATAACATTTTTCCTGACCTTCACAGTAAATCAGAAACTTGTTTCAGCAAAACACTTCTAACGAATGCACAATAGTATATATCAAAGTGGAATTAAACCATTATTCAAGTCATATTGGGGATTTTTGTTCCTATTACTATATGTGACATTTACTACAACGTTTCTCTTAGAAAAACAAACTGAAGTTGCATTTTAATAGAAGATTGCTTTTGACCTTATTTCTGTGTTGAGTGTCCTTAACAACAATTTGAATGCAGAGTGAAAACTTTTCCTTTTTCTGGTTAATGTCTTCACATTTTGCACGTCCTAAGTATTCACATAGTCATTTAAGTCTCCTCTTGCACTAAAATCAGAGATGTGCATCTCAGTTTTGTTTGAGCCTTATACTTCTACAAATTTTCTACCATATATCATTTAGAAGTGTTAGTGATCCACTACCTCTTTCACTCCTCTATAATTCTAGTTTTAGTATGCATTAAAGTAATGCAGTTGATTTGAATCTATCTTGTTCTGATATTGAACTTTTTTTAACCCGCTAATTATATTTATTATGCTTTAGTTATAAAAACAAAAACCTAATGCAGACGTAAGTTAAATTTATATATTTGCCAGATTTAAGATAATATTTTACATAGATTAGTATATAATAACAAAGTTCGGTTTAAAATGTAAAACCATGGGTTTTACCATTAACTAGATAGGGAATTTCAACCTCAAAACTTGTCAGTTTGATTTGTGAATGAGGAATGATATTTTACTGATTTTTGAACAAATCAAAATGGTACAAGACAAAAAAAAATATTTTCATAATGTTATAAAGAGAAGTGTATTTGTCATAATTAAACCATGTCAAAAGTTGTATTTGAGCTTTCTGAACCAAATAACACAAAGATAAAGGAGAAAATTTGCTATTTGCTAACACAGAGATCTAAGGACTACTTGATCAAAGACATTTAAAATGTTCAAATTTTAACTCTCAAAGTTAGGTCAACCTTTTTGACTCTACCTTGAATTTCTGTACCCATAAATATAAATGTTTTCATTAATAATAACAGATAAAAGAGCACAATAACTTGGAAGCGTGTGTCAGTCTCTATCTTACTTCAACTTCTATAAAGTCTATTGAAATTTGCCACAGCTCTGTATCCTATTCATTTAATAACTGGGACCCAAGGACATGCTAGGCAATCCAGTGCTTCACCCTGGTAGCTTAGGACAGTCCTTTAGGTATGTATGATAAGCAAAGAACACAAGATGTTGGAGAAATCCCATGTTTCTTTATCTCTCACAACAGTCTCTGTACACAGATGAGTGTTAGCATGAACAGACAAATATTTTACTGAATTTCTCAAGTTTAAAAGAAATTAAAAGAAAGGGTATCTTTTCAGATCTTGAGGTGAGTACGTAGAGAGAATCTACATGTTCTAACACAGATAACGCACAGGAATTTCTATGGGAAGAAACCGCTACTGTACTAGTCCAGGCATGTAAGTGGAAATAACTGATACCCCTCTAAAACCCCACAAGCTGCAAGCACTTCTAATGCAGACTTCAGTGTATAACTACAGAGCCTATAGCTATCAACTAAAAGAAAAGATTCACTACAACCAACTGTATTTATTCATTGTCTGTTAGCATTTAACCTCAGAGGACTTTCAGCGCTTAGCAACAATAGTATAAAAATCCTTTCCTATGTTTATTGACTGTGAGAGCTTTTAAGTTTAAGCTTTAAACCAGAAACTCTGACTTTTGTCCTCAGGAGCATTATTTTTAGTTGCAAACTTGACTGAGATTCTGCTTTAAAAGGCCCTTCTTGCTGTTATTGCAATTTGTTGGAACTATAAACAGACACAGAGCTATCCAAGCACATCACTTTCTTAAAGTATTTGTGGACACTAGTTGCTTTATACTCTCTGGAGAATAAAGAGTTAACTTATAGCAAGACTTCACCAAAAATATCACATCTGAACTAATCAGACTACTGACCAGAAGTTTAAACATACACCTTTAATTTGATGAGAAGCTCCACAAAAGCAGACTAATTTAGGCTGCAGGAGTTCGTAGTCAGCTGTTTATCAAAGAAAAGACAAATATCAGTTCAAGATGTTACTATGCCCTTTTCATCACATAAATATATATACTTGTTACTTATCCTGCTGTAGGAATTTAAAGCCTCTTCAACTGAGCTGATGGAAAGAGGTTTATGAAGGAGCCTGTTCTCTGATACTGGAGAGCTGGGCTGAATTATCTGTTCCTGTAGCAAATAAGGGCCAAGTGTGATGGATACCTACTCTGTCTCGGCTTGAAGTTTGCCAGCCAAGAGGTAGCAACATCCCATCAGGGACATTTCTCCAATTAATATTAGATAGCTTGTTTAGCAAAGAATTCAAATACAGATTCGGAATGTACTGTGAATTCCCACTCAGACTAAGGGTTTTGATGTCATGATTTCACATCAAGTACTTGTGGCATTTCCTTGCACATAGTTGCTGTATCTCATGCAGCTTTAGTGATCTAACAGTTATTGTCTAACCTAAAGAAAGTTTTTTGGTTTCCAAGGAGAACTCTCACTCAGCCTAACTGAAAACTAGCATTTAAGAAAATGGGTTAAATGAACTGACTTTCTTGTGTGACTCGCTTAGACTACATAGCTAACTCTAGGACTCTTTTGTTACTCTTGAATATAAAGAGATCTCAATGAACAAAATATCCCTTTGTCAAGCATTGGGTAAACTCACCGTGGTGTCGAGCATTTCCACTGGAGAATGGTTTCTCCTCTGTGGTTTAGCTTCTCTGCCCCAACATACTCCACTCACTCCTCGATGTTACTCCTTTAACCCAAGACCTGGCATTCCCTCACCCACTAGCCCATTCATCCCTCCTCCAAACCCTCAGTGGCCTGTATGATGTTCCTGCCATCATCTCAGTGGTCTTGAATCATATTTTTCTGCAGGTCTGACAACTTTACAGTCCTCAGAGGAAACCTATTGCTAGTATAAAATAGTATCTCACATACTACCTACTGTTTAGTCAGCTGCTATAGGGACAGAGACTCAGATTCAGCAGAAAAATAATTCAGTTTTTATATTTTCTTACAGTTGTTGCAAGGACTGACTACAGCTATGAAAATATATGTCAGATTTGGATCAATTCACAGGTCTGCACTTTTCTGATAGAGACAATTAGACAAAAAGATTTCAAGACAAATGCAATAAAAAACAACGTAAAATGAAAATAGATCTAATAATAAAAGTTAAAAAAAATTTCACTGTGAATTACTACTGGGTCTGTATTCACAGTATCACACTTCCAAGAGGAAATTTTTGGAGCCGGACAAAATAGAAGTATTCCTGATAGGGTTCACATGTGGAAATAGAGCACGATTTTTTCATGAAGAAACAGTAGGAGGATTTTTTTCAACTGTAATCAAAAAGGAAGGAAAAGAAAGAAAGCTTTTCATGTCAAAGGGACAACTTTTAAGTCCAACAGTAACTTTTTACAATATTAAAGGCTGAAGAAAATGTTACATGCACTTTTCCATTTACACTATCCACTGTCTCTTCCTGCTGTGTCCCATTTTAATGGTCCCATCACACTGCAAGAACTAAGGCATGATGCAGAAAAGTAGATCATTTCACTTAGTGTAACCAGTAGGAAAACAATGTTACAGTATCATAGGAAATTAAATGATTTTCTGTTTCAATTTTTCACTTTTCTGTAAGACAAAAGGAAATATTGGGATGGTCAGAATGGAAAACGTAGGTTCAAGAGCTTTGAATTGTTACAGGCTATAATTTTACCATATATTATTGTTGAAATAAACCTATGGGATTTTTTGAAGATGCTGAAACACCACTTTGCTCTATAAGCTGCATAGACAACAGCTCAAACCTGAGATTTGCAACAGGTGATAATGTGTAATTTCACCACTACTCTAATTAGTAGTGTCTTCAAGACCTGATGAAAATAAGAACACCATAAATTAGAACTAAGCAGCTAGTTAATGGACTGCTTGATGTCATGAACAGGACATGGACAATTGGCTTCTGGAAGGGAATTTCAGTCTAAACCAGGAAGACACTTTACTCACAAACACAACTCTTCCCACAACCCAGAAGATGGTTTGTTCTTTAATCACAGACTAATTAGAACTGATTGGCTTCATTGCTAAATTAGGGACATTAAGAGGGTTTGCTCCTTTAGCAGGTTAGCTACACATGCTCCATTGCAGCACACTTACAGCTGCACATATCCCATCCTCACCAGGGCAAAACAGTGACATTCACAATCAAGAAGAAAAGTTCCCTTGTTGACAGTGCTGTCCCTTTTCGATAAAGAGAATTGATTTGTTCTACTTGCTCCCTCTGCATGAATCAGGGCATTTATCTATAAAGAGTGGAGGGAAGAGAAGGAAGTCACTTGTCTGGAGATGGTATTTTGGAGGTGGGGGTTAGAAGATATGCTGTCAGAGTTTTTGCAACAATTCTGAGAATTATCTTGGCTGAGACATACTAAATTAGATAGTGCTGAACAAGATGCTCGTGACTAAGCAACAAACAATATCCAGAACAGTATAAAGGTCCCTACAGTACAATTTAGGCATCTAACGTTAAAAAATAGTCAAAAACATCCTTAACTGCATAAACACCTTTAAATTCCAAAACTTCACTCAAGTATCTGAAGTTCTGCTATTTCGCACAGCTGAAAACAGAGCCATCTTGAGGATCTGAAGTCCCTTCCCCTCTGCCAAGGGCCATCTAGATTTCACAGCACAATTTTAATTCCTCTCAGGGGATGAATCCAACAAATACATCTGAGTACGCCAAATTTACAGTCAGTTTAGCACAAAATATAGACATCTGATACTCGTCTTTTCCTTAAAAGTCTCAGTGATTAAGTACTTTCTCAGGAATAAAATCTAAGCTTTAGGTGCTAGTACACTAGTCATAAGAACATAATAAATATGCAAAGTACTGTTAAAGCACAGGCTTTCTCATAGAAGGTACTCATATTGTCATATTTTACATATCTATATCAGCGAAGACCCTGGCATGAATTCTTATGAGCACAGTGAGGCTTCAGACTTGCAAATCCCTGTACAATATTATAACAGTATTCTGAACCTGAAGTTTTGTTTTCATCGGTGATCTCTACTAGCCATACGTACCCAAAAAAAACAAATCTTTAGTAGCTTGTACTTATCCTTGTAACACTGAGACAGTGAGCACCTGCTTGGTTGTTCTCATGCACTCCGAAATAAAGTGAAAAAAGGACATGACTTTTTAGGTATTTTGATTCTTTCATTGAAAGGAAAAACCACTTGTGATAACTATTGTATTACCATAAGCATGTAATAGCAACCAAAGGCTAGTCAAAAGTAATTTTCACCTGATCTTGAATAAAATTGAAATGTTCCTATCTATTTTCTTACAACGCATTTTACAATTATAGATACACTTTCAGAGAAAAAAAACCTCCTCCACAGAATGCCACAATCTTGGGCACTTTGTGTTCCAATTTACCAAGTGCAGTTTGATCTCATTTTGCCAAGGCTGTTTCATTTCTCTCTGTTCTTACAACTTGTATCATAACCTTTAGCATACAGACTGATGAGAAAAGCCTTAAAATAATTTGTTTCACAAGTACAATAGATGTGTAAAGGTGCTTTGAGCCCCTCTGCATAAGAGATATGCCAATAAACCTGAGCAAGTTCAGCAGAGAGCCACCAGAACATTCTGGGGGCTGGGGTGCCCTGTGGGGAAAGGCTGAGGGAGATTGGTTTGTTCAACCTTGAGATGAAATGGTTTTGAGGTCAAATCCCCCAGAGAGCAAACACCAACTCCTACAGGGAGATGGAGCTGGGTTTTTCACCATGGTGTATAATGCAAGGACAGAACATAATGGTCATGACTTGAAACAAGAGGTTTAGACAAGCAAAACGTTTTTCCAATGAGGATGCTGAGGCAGCAGAACTGGCTGCCCAGAGAGGATATGTAGTCTCTCCTTATCCATGGAGGCTTCCAAAACCTGACTGGATAAAGTCCTGAATCACCCAGATCCAACCTCAGACTGACCCCATTCTGAGCAGGAGGTTGAACCAGAGACCTCTTGAGGTCCTTTCCAATTTAAAGTATCTTGTGATCAATTATTCAGATGCCACTGCATCAAAAATGTCTTAGCCAGTGCTACTGAAAATTCTCAAGTGTCTGTGTATGTACCTATGTCCTGTATACACACATAAGTACAAGTGCATGTGCTCATTCAGACAAGCATGTGGAAATCCACAACGATCAATCCAGCTGAGATTAATCTCATTTGGGAGAGGGCTCTGGGGACATACTGGGTGAAGAATTATCTCCCTCTCACCTTGTCTCCAGACTCAAAAGGCAGGTTGGGATAACAAGAATTCTGACAAGGCCTTTTGTTGGTTTCTCTCTCAGTCCTTAGGTGATTGAGAACAGTTCAAAGCAAACAGAAAACCAGGTAGCTTTGCATGAAAAACATTACTAGATTTGACCTCATCACTTAAGCTACCTGCATCTTTAAAGACATGTTGCATAGATGGGTACAACACATTTAGTGTTGTCAGGTTGGATGTTTTTTATTGCCACTACTGTATCACTTATTGAGACAATTTTATAACTTAGATTTTTCCACTCATCCCTATGAGGCTGGAGTTCTGTGACAGAGGGAGGAAAAAAAGTTTATTGATGAAAAGTGGTGGTGAGAACCTTGGTGCCTTTTTAAACAACAGAAGGAAAAGCCAAAATGTACTTTCGTCAGATCATTTTTAAGACAGCTGCAAGTGACATGTTTCATGACTGAGAATATTTGGAGCTCTTCTGCTGCCCTAAATCAGCACAGTTCTAATATGTCAATTAGAGTAAGGGTGAATTACAGCCCCTCCAATTTTGCCACAAAATCTGGTGTAATGTGGAATGCCAGAGGGGTAAGGATGAGAATTTCATTTTTTTTTAAGACATATTGCACTATTTTCTGTTACAGTGGACTGATTGCTTCCTTACAGTAGACCAATTCTGATGTTCTCTATTTTAATTTAATCGAAAAGAGGGCACCTGGAGGAATAGAAATTCAAACATAATCTAGATCACGTAGCTCAGGGAAGCTGTGGTCAGCCTTTCATTTTAACATTCTCTAGTCTCATGTGTGCATGCACTTAGTTATACTAAGTTAATTAGTTAGTAATATGTAATAGCTGATATAGAATTCACAAGATGACCATCATAGTAAACAATATTTTGTAATTTATGTTTCCCAAAAGCTATGTTAAAACCTAAAATAGATATGATAACATTCAGAAAGAGCCAAAGAAAGGGATGGGAGTAAAATACAGTAACACAGTAATTACTATTCAGGATGGAGAATAACAGAGACGTTTTTTTTCTAGCTATAATCAGTGTGTAATTATGGCCCCACAAATCTAGTTTAAGACCGCATAGCCAAAAGAAACCAAAATACTCTTGCCAACCGTATAGGCAAAAATAAAGTTTTGTTGCCCCAGGATAAGACACTTGTCACAGAAAAAGAAGTCAAAAAGAGAAAGGCAGAAACCTTGCAGAGCTCTGAAAAATTAGGCTTGCTCTTAACACTGTTACCAAAAAATGAAAATTATGGAAATGGCATTTGCCATAATCACAAGTGACTTCACCCGTTTGTCAGCTGAAGCCACTGCTTCTTGTAACTCTCAGTGGAGCTGGCAGTCATCACTCTCACTCTCCAGGCTGCTGGATAGAGGAGGTATGGCAAAGTCTCCCAACAACAGCTGACTTTGCCTAGGTCAAATGTGGTCCTGTCTTGCCTTCGCTTCATTTTGAAAGTTTTCAGGCAGAAATTCAGAAAAATCACTTACAGAAGGTAGCTAAATAGGGACAATGAGAGCACTGTGGTTTAAACCTTCCTATTTAAAATACATTCCCATTATAATCTGGTGTAACTGCAAGTGAACTTGTGACATTGGTCTAATTTCAGTGGGACAGTAACAAAGACCTTACAAAGTGATACACAAAGTAAGTATTACGCAAGGACTTCTACTTAGGCAAAACTCTCCCTGAGTGCTATCAATAAACATATCATGCTAATCCTTTCTCAATATTTGACCTTATTCTGCTGACCGCTTGCCCAACTAAGAAGGATATTACCATTAATGGGCAACACATGAGCCAGATCCCTCCCTCTGGTCTTAAGATCATATATAAGAGATCCAAGGTGGCCCAGCACTGGAGGAATTAATAGACCAATGTATTCACTCACAATACAGCATAGCAAAGAAGGGAGCAAGTCAAATTCAAAAAGAGGGCATGGGGGAAGGAAGGACCCAGGCAATCAGTCCAATGGTGATCATACAGTAATTGCCAGGAGAGGGCCTCATAATTCCTCTCCTATCTCAATCTTGTCCCACCATTACTGGGAACTCTACTTGCTATGAAGAGTCAGGGAGTCTTTTCAATAACCAGAATCCCCACACACAATGCGTAAACAGACCTCCCAACTCTACTGCAAGCAGTAAGCTCTTACAGAAGTGGCTTCTTGCCCCACCTCCAAGTTAATGTGGAAGGTGAAGGCACCTCGTGGTGATCTAATCAGTTCCACCCACGGCTAGGCCGACCCTGTGTGAAAAGCAATCAGGAGGGTCTTTCTTGCCTGGTTGTGGGCATCATCCATATGCCAACCCTCATTCAGGGCTGGGGTTTTAAACCCCAGCACTTCAGACCTTCAAAACTGTTTTCTGAAAGCAGTCTGCAGAAAAATGCCTGTATTGTTCCTCAAGCCAAAAAAAAACAAGGCAATGTGAACAATACACCAGCAAAGGTGAGCTATGGCTGAGGAGGTTTTCCTTCAAACAAAGACTTGATATATAGATGACAAAAAGATCAATGACACTTCTTAATAGTCCCACCAGTCCACGCATGCTATTAGTACGTAACTGTTTTAACACACTCATTGGCATCACTTCTACCTTCATGGGGCTGAGATAAGGCTACTTTTCTTTTTTATCCACGCCAGAGTTCTCAATTGCTAACTCGGAAATAATTACATTTATCAGTAGATGGACTTGATGGTTCTGATGTCACCAGAATATTGATAGCTTTTAATTTCTACAGCACTCAGAATCTCCTTTGGCAGCATCACACACACAGTGAATAAAATGAATTACAAGATTCGCCTTTTTTTTAAGACTCTGCAGCTAATATCTGTTGCTGAAACAACTCAATATTTAAGAGAGGGAACACAACGAGAGTGGGAATCTTTTAATTCTAGTGTCCCTATTAGAGGAATCAAAGCAGTTTACAATTTTATTTCTCTTTGTTCTAGACTCTTCTTAAAAGAAAAACTGTAGTCTTTCTTTCTTAAGTCTAGCTTAACCTTTTACTCTTTTACATAATATTTTTTTCCAATTTAAAACAATAGATCCATTCTGACATACAATAACAAAAGCTCTTGTGGATAACATTCTTAGCATTGATAATAATATAAATTGCAATGTTGTTGTTTATTATCCCACTGACACCAGGAAAGCAGCACGTTAAGCAAAGTTACCATTTCTGCTACCAAGAAACACAAACACTTCATCAGGAAAGAGTTTTAGAACACCCCTCTGCTCCACTGCTGTTTAACTGCATTAAGTTCACAGGCCAGCATTGTTTTGATTTGAGCCTTTATGATTAATCAGAGCACAGACTCTCACAAGACAAAGTCTGTTTAGTCTATCTCTATCATCATAATGACAGCAGAAGCACAAAGTAACCTGTGGCTCTGGTTAATTATCTTTTTTTTTTTTTTCCTGGGACACTGTCTTGAAGTACCAACACATTAACCTTGCAAACTGTTCTCTTAGACCTTCTGCACAGCATGAGATTACTACTAGTCTCAACTGGTTAGTGTCAAGTTCCCTGCTCTCCAGGGTTACTCAGGTCACTCCTCATTGCCTGGAAGATTAATTTCCCTCTTAGGGACAGGGTAAGTTTAAGCGCACAAACGCTTGAATTAAGTGGCTGAACATATTCTGAACAGAGAAAAACTAAGTGAAACAGATCTACTGTTTGCCCTGACGAAACTGAAACACCATCAGTGAACAAGACCTTTTTTTCACTAAAATACGTATTCATAACTATTCTAAAAGTATAAGCAAAACAACTATTGTAATGAAAAGGACAAGGACTCTCCAGCAATGTACTTTGGTTTGCCAATACTATAAATCCCTTAAAGGTTTATTTATATATAAATACCATGTATTTATATTTATACAATACAAGGGGTGAACCTTCGTCCATGGTAAGTTGCCTGTATTTATGATTTCTTTGCAATACATTATATAACTATCCTTCTTGTAAGGTAATGATTCACCAAGCTGTATCAAATGCAGTAAATATTTAGCATAATAGTTTAAGTACAATAGAGAGATGAAAAAAATAAATATATAATTTCCCAGATTTGACTACATGTATTCATTTAAGCTTTGATTTTTTACTTTTCACTGACTTTGGAGGACAGAAATGGATTCAAATAATTTACATTTTGGCTCTTGGCATAAGCACTATGCTGTTGAAAGAAATATTCATTTAACTGTTTGGAAGTGTTGCCGTGTAGCTGCACTGGAAACAGAATATCTTATTTTATTTTTTCAATTCTGAAACCAATTAAATCGTGATAATGCTCTAGTTAATTAAATTGTAACTTTTCTAAGACAGATACAATGTATTACACTATTATAAAATGAGTATCCTTTCTGAGCAGGACAGAGACAGTATGCATTCAGCTTCATTTCAGACTCCTCACTTTTTTGAATCTAAGAGCCTATTTCTTGATACCAGTGTAGAAAACGTTGATAACTGGTGAGCATGTGAGCCAAAAGATTTTAGGTCACTATATAGTCTAGAGAATACTGTCTTTCATCAAAAACAATAATGTTTGTCAACCTGTCACAGAAAAATTTCTTTGAGACATCTGACCTTAAAACTCAAAAGAAGAGAGTGATAAACTGCCAAAAGATATGGACAGTGATTTACATTATGTCCTGAAAAAAAAGGTCTTTTCAAATTTTACAGACTCTGATTCCAGGACCTCATAGCACATATCTCCCATGCAGTTTCTGGGAAATACAATACAATTAGCATCACCTTTCAGTAAAAAACAACAGTTTTTCAAGTTACCCATTGAAATGCCTGGTTATGAATAGTCACATAAGGCCAAATAACCTCACAAGGCTGGCTGAAAATTTGACCCCAAAGTAGTCTAGTTTTGGAATGAGGAAAAACTGTTCTTTACTATGAAGAATTTGTAAAAATCAAATTATGCAAGATTCAGTCTTACCTAAGTACTGCATGATATCTACAGTGATTTAAAATAAACTCTGTAGAGATCACAGCCAAGTATAGCATAGTTTTTTTGTAATAACTGAGGTATCTTAGTTGGAAATCCCACAGAAACACAGAAGATATACAAAACAATACTCACTAACCATTCACTTCAGCTAATCATTGCATGCAACAGTATACCATCTTTTAAGGAGCATTGTAATAAAGTTATTTACTTCCCATGATGCTCATATCGTTGTTTTAGATGAGTTTCTTCCCATTTTGTTAAAAATATTCAAAGCTCTTAGTATCCAACTTAATGCTGCTTTTAGGAGGAGATTAATTAAATTTTATTCTTTTAGTCTTAGGCAGAATTGAAAGATTTAGCAGGTGAAACAGAAGCCTGCTTGATAGTACACTCATCAAATTGAATACATGCATTTGATTGCCATTATAGTATACAGAAGGCTAAGATGTCTGAGTTGCTAGAGCAAGTTTGCATAGATCTGTATCAGTAGAGCTGGGCAGACAGACCTGTACTCACAAACAAAACTAGAGTTTCAAAGTAGGAGATTAATTTAATTTAACTGAAATAACTTAAGAATTTTTTTTTTTTTGTAGTTGATAGCTGAAAGTTCTCAAAAGGTTTTGTTTTTTTTATGGAAAGTCATATTTATCCAAGGTTTTCCTTAAATAAGCTGATGATCAATGCTGATCAGAAATTTCATCTAAAGAAATGAACACTTAAGAAATATGCTGGATTTTTCTTGCCTACAAAGGCATAATAGCAAGATCTTTAATTTCTCTCTACAGGACCCCGGGCTCAGATGCTGATTTCAGCTGCACACATTTTGAAGCTGAAATACCATTATTGTAGTAGAGGTCTTCCAGCATGCTTAGCCACACTTATATTAGTAAAGGAAACAGGGCTGGTTTTCTAGCCTAAGCATTAATGTGCACCCATCCATACTATTCCATTTTTAGCCTGAGCTAATAATGCCTGGTCCTTTGGGGTACCATACCCTGTTGGGATGCAGCCACCCTCTTTTGGAAGGCTGAGAAAGTTAAGCTGTATTGATTTAAGGCACATTACAGCAGCATCTTGACCTACTGCCAGTCTGCTTTATCTATTCATAACTGCTTCTCTTAGGACCTGACTAGCCTTCACCGGGCATCCTCATCCCACCCCAGGGGCCCAGAAGCCCCACTTTGGCTCAGCTCCCAGGCCCACTAATGCTGTAGAGGTGCCTCACCAATGTCTGGTGACTGCACTTCCAGAATCAGCGTTGGACAAGACATCTGTGCCTGATGATGGTTGGCTGAATGAGACCTGATGCTGTAACCACTTGGCTCTGCTTGCACTGTCCTAAGGAGCTGCAGGACAGTGGCACAATTAGGGCTGCTCCTGTTGCTCCCCAGCAGCTGATCCTAGATACTTCCCTAGCAGCTTTTGGAAAAAAAAAGAAAAAAGAAAAAACAAACAAACAAACAAACAAACCCTCACACCACAACAACAAAACAAACCAATTCTCATCTAAAAGTGTACAGAAAGTTGCCTTTGTGATACTTGTTTTAAACCTTCTAAACCACTCGAGTAGAAATTTACTTTCAGAAACTAAGCAGTGATACGATTTCACCCCTTAAGTCTGCCCGTTCTGAAAGATTTAATTTTAAGTACATTTCAGAAAGGTTGGCTGCATCAGTACTAGAATTCCTGGGTTCAGTTGATATACTAGCTGTACTTTAGCTAACCTTTGGTTGACACACTTCTCATCTAAAATGTTCAGTAAAACAAACAGCAAGCTCAGCCATTTACATGCCTTATTGTCAATAATCCATTCAATCAACAGCTATTATTGAATTTTTGCTGAAATACCTTCAGCTTTAATTCCCATGAATCTTTTGATGATATTTTGGGAGAACATCTTTTCTCTAGTCCAAAAAGAAAAAGATAAAAAGACAGGCAAAATGTTTCTCTTAGAGAAATTTGTAACTATTAAGTGCTAACAGTAGCATTATTAACATATATTGACAGGACTCTGTCATCTTTCATTCAGTTGTAGAGTAAAATTTTTGACTCATCGAAACACAAGAAGCACCCGATTAGATTCTCTACATCAACCTATTGGTCATGAAATAAGTTAAGTTTAAAAATAAAGAGCTACTGATGTAGGATTAATGCTTGATTATCTTTGTGAAGTTGATAATAGTGACTCTTACACAGACTTGCCAAAATTAATGGGCCATACAAAAATGACACAAAAAGGGAAGCCATTGCTCAATTATTTTCATTAGAACTTCTTTATTTAATGATAGAGTGTCATGTGAAGCATGCCATGCTTCACTTGCACTTCAGATTTGGAAAATATGACTGTCAAAAAATAAAGTATCATGGCTCTTTGTCACATATTACACTGTTAGCTTGCTTTGTCTCATTTTAATATAGCACATATTGGAGAGATTATGTGTAAAGAGAAGCAAAAAAACTTGGACTTAAGAAGAGAGAAAAACTGAAACAAAATTACAAACTGTACATAGTAGTGTAATTTTCTCTGTATTTCCCTCTGAACTGGTAGTAATTCAAAGTTACAATATAAGTAAGGCAGGGTTTGGTTTTGTAATACCAGAATGAGCGAGAAATGGATACAGATGTCACTGATACAGGGCTAAGAGTGTCCACTCTGTCCAATCAGGAGACATACACAGGCTGTTCTTCAGGTCTGAGTGCATTAAATTCATCCACCTTTACTCAACGTGGCTATTACTTTTGGTATTAGTTCTGATTCACCGCAAGTTCACAATCAAGAGAAGACACAAAGAAAGTAATCATACCCTCCCTATCTCATTACCTCCACAGGATTAGTTAGACTTAATATGAAAAAGCAGTGAAGTAAAGACCAGAAGAAAACAGAGCGTATTCTGAATTATGGTTGCAGCAGCCATCAGAAACCTTCCGTGGAACCTGACACATCCCCAGAGTTGCCCAGTTCCATCCCTCAATAACAAAACTTCTTTCAGATTCAGTGGTCTAGATTAATTCAGCCATTATACTCTGAGGGTTGTAATAAATATACAAACGTATCAATATACACACATTTGAATTCTGTTTCCTTCTGAACTCTCCAAGGGAAATAATCTTTTAATAAGGACAGTCTCATCAACATGCCTTTGTTTTTTTCACAAGGTATTGTTAACACGGTAACATCCTAAGGATTCTGTAGGATGAACCCACAAGCAGCCAGCTGAGCTGAATTTATGGCTGCTTTCTATTGCAGAAAAGTGATGGAGCCAGAGGCACACAAAAGTTCTTGGAAAAATATCTAGTGCCATCTATTTAGCATTGATAGAGGAAGAAAGAAGCTCAGCCACACTTCACTAAATTACACCAAACACTGATATGTGAATATAGTGTCAAAGTTAAATGAAGTGCGATGCAGAGATAATATTCTCTTTCACTGCAAAGATCCAGAGCTAATCAAAACAATTAACTAAGCTATTAGCCACACCAAATACATTGACTAATACTGTTTATTACTCGTCCCAGAAGAATTTCATTTTTCTATGATGATGGAAGAAAGAAATACATTTGTTTAAGTCTAGCAAGTGGAAATTATGATGATCCTGGAACCATCCCTAAAGAGTGTGTAGGAGAGCTAATAGTAAAGGAATTACAGGGAGTAGACATGTTGGCACCAAATGTGTCAGCCTTACACTATTCACAGGGGTGGGCTGTAGAGAAACTCTAGAATTAGTCCTTTTCAACATACAATAATGAAATTTTTCACCCTACTTCTTTAGCAAAATGCTAAGCAAAAGTGCTTTTCTCACTTATATTCTCTTTCATTTATAGACAGTAAATATAGTGTATTAGCTCTTGTCCTGACTCAATCTAAGAAGTTCAGAGCACTCTATTTCTATCAAATGGCATTGATTATCATCAATTACTGACTTATTTAAGTTCTGTATGGACCTTCAAATTCTTTAATAAATAAGACTTTTTAAAATAAAAGCCAATACTTTTATTTTAAAATTATCTTCAGCATATGCATGATTTAAAGAGGTTGTCCTGAGTTTGGCTATCACATCATTTAAAAGGAAAAAGACAGAACCTGTCAGCTTGTTCACATCTCTGCCAAATCAGGACTGCACCTGACACTAATATCTGATAGGAGGCTCTTTGCATGTTTATTATTTATATTTTCTTGATCTAATGCAAGACTAGCTTTTTAAGTGAGTACCTCTCCTTAAGGGAGAATTAAATTTCAATTTCATTATTGCTATTGTTGTGGTACAATGCTGAAACATGACCTTGTGCTGATTCAAAAGTTGAAGTTATTTTGGATACAAAATGCTGTATAACAAAAAGAAAACCACTCTAGGCATCTTGTGAGCATCCACAGTCCTCTCTCTTCGTCTCTTTTTTTTATCAGAGAAAGCAAACATCAATGGAAGATGCTTCAGAAACCAAACTGGCACACAGTCCTTCTCCATCAATCACTTCACTAAACTATCCAAAGCTATGGATTAAAGGGAAAATATGAAATCAACTCTGCAGTGGTTTCTTCCTTTTCAAGAACCATCAACGTGCTCCAAAACCTCACTGTGATAGCTGAGTTTTCTCACTCATATAGACTGGTATCTGAAAAAAGACAGGTAGTTTTACAGAAGCATCATGAGCAGTGATGCTGTTGGGAACTGGTTATTCAGATCTCAAAGACACCTCCAAAAATTTCACTACCAAGCTATCAAATAATATTTTCAATGTGTCTGTTCTGCTTTCACGAAGAATGGAAATTGTAGGTTTTGCAACAATGGATGGAAATAAATGTTGAAAAGACTGAGTCACAACACAGGAGTTGAATTACTGGGTATATTTTTTTTTAGAAATATGACAAAAGGAAAGGAATATTGATAACTTACATCATGAATCTAGCTTGTTCCTCTAAGCATTGGTCTCTATGTAATAGAGGTAGTGTAAGCAATTCACTGTGTCGCTTTTATACTAGTATGTAAGATCACAAGTTCAATCATGCAAGTAAAAAGGAACAAAGATAAAACTGAAAAAAAAAAAGTCCCAGGTCCAGAAAATTATGGTAATTTGAAAAAAAAAAAAAAAAAAAAACCCAAAAAAACTACATTAAAAAAATGTTTGGGTTAAATTCTGAAAGTTGCAGTATCTGAAGGACGAACTAGTGGTGCTGTCACAAATCCTGATGGCAATGGGTAACAGTAGCATTAATGCAATGGGTAACGGTAGCATTAATACCAAAATACTTTACATTTAGGAAAGCAAAATGAGAAGACTCAAACATTAAGGGGAGGAAAAAAAAAAAAAGAGAGCAGTCTCTTTCTGCATCACTGAATGAGCAGCAACTTTCTGTGTAATGAGAAGATCTATGCTAAAAAAAATGTGACGGTTTCAAAATATTCTGGATGAAAAAAGCATAAACATCATCAAATCAAGTCCAGAAGGCATTCTGCTAATATTTAATACTGTCTCAGTCAAACTAGCAGACTTTTGACAATCCTTTGCCTTTCCCACTCTCTAGTCTACATAAAACACAAAATGGTATTTTTTTGCATGTTATATGATGGCACCCAGCATGCAGTACTTAAGAACATACTGATGATAGGCAGTTGTGCAGAATACATCAGTCTGGAGTACTTAGGGAAAAAAAACTTCCAGTCATTTAATCAGTACAGAGACTGCTCAAATGGAGAGAGGCATTAGGAGGATGCTAAAAAGGGGAAAAGGAGAAAAGAGAGTGGTGGGAGACAGACCGTAGAAAAAGCAATGCAATAAGGAAGAAGAAATGGAACTATATTTGGAGGCTGAAGAGCAAACAGAATAGCAGCAAGGTTAAAGCTGACAGTGGGAGAAACTCTTGAATACCATTATTCCAGATGTTCTTTTGGATTTCTGTGCTACTTAAACGTTTGAAATTATTGGTTATAAATCTGCATCAGAGTTCTAACGGTATGAATGTTGCCATTCTGACCCATAAGCCTAATTAGAACTGAGGAAAAAATACAATGTCCTCTATTAAGAGTGACTCTTCACATCTTAAAATATTATTTCTACTGTTAATCTGTTATCTTTCAGATTACAATACTGCTTTGAAGTTCCAGACAACATCAGAATTTAAAACAGCCCAAAGTACTTAGAGTCATGTTTAAAAAAACAAAAATAAATTAAAAAAAAACAAAAACAAAAACAAAAACCAGAACCAAATCACTTTACAAATCCATAGAAGCTACAAACAGAGTCAGCTGCCAGAAGCACCAGTAGCCAATTAAGAAAGGCTGAGTTCAGGAATACAGGAATGAGCCAGAGCTGTCCATTGGCATCTTCTTCCATTTTGGTTCATCCTAGCTTCATCCTCAAGGTTGAATCTTCTAAAAGTGTTCTTTTCTTTCAACACCTGGTGGTGGTGCTGTTGTTCCTTCCTACACAGGAGCTTCATCTGTCCAGGTCTTACCTGGGATGTGAACAACCCCGTGTTTGTTACTTAGCACATAGTGCTAATGTTGCTATATTCTTACAGTGTCTCCGTGGGTTGTTATCTCAGGTGTTCCTGTACTTCATAGGTATGTGCTGAACTCTTTAAATATCCACTGGAAAGGACAGTCTCAGTTTTGTAAAAAAAAAAAATAAAAACAGCTTAAGTAAAGGAAAAAATGGACAGTAGATGAGAGCAGAATGTCCGTGAATTGCCCAAAAGCATCAGAGTTGGAAAAAGAAAACAAATCTCCTGGATTTGGGGCAGTGCCATATCAGGTGTTTTTTCAAAGAGACAAATTTCACTCCTGTTATTAGTCCTCTTTAGTTTAAAGGTCTAAATATGCTCATTTAGATTACTGCAGAGATCGTAAAAATGTAAAGATGTAAATATATCCCCAGCCTGCTGTGTGTATGTTTATAAACAGGAGTTATCATTAAGAAGACAAGTGGTTGCTAAATTTGAAAGGTTCTTGCCAGTGATGAGCACAGCATAGTTTCTGTATAACTTTACTGATTCAGATTTTCCAGCATAAGACAACCACTTTCCAAGGGAAGAAGTCTATTCCTTTGATATATTGTTTATAATAGTATCAGGTACACATCACAGCAGATGAAAAGCTTACTTCAAATGTAAAAATAAATGGTGCAGGCTGAAAAAAAGTCAAGCCATAGCAACAAGAAAATTTAAAATGAAAAAAATAGCAGAGCTATGTAAATTTGTCAAAATCCCACTACTTATTTAATCTTATTTCAAAAACAAACACAAACAAAACAAACAACAAAGTTCTGGTAAGAGAACTCTCTTTCGAAACTTTGGTATTTAGGAGCTGAGGGGTAGATAATTAAAATGTACAAAAATGAATTAAGCACTATCAAGGGCTTTTTCATGGTTTGCAAGTCATCTAAAGGTCAAAAGAAACTTATCACATTAAAGAAAAAAAACAAGCACAAAAGACAAAAACATGACTAAATCAAGCAGGACCAGATTAATGCTTATTCATGATAGGTCTGAGATGAGGTCATCAGCTTTTGGAATCACATAATGAGATCAGAATCCAAACTTTAATTTTAAAAAGCGTGTTTCTCATCCCTGCAGTGGGCAGGAGAAAGGAACAGAGAAAGGAAAGAGCTTAAAAACAGAAACAAGGAACAATTAATGTCCATGTCTACAGATAACTCCCACAGATTTAAACTGTAGCATTGCAATAAGCCATAACAGGAAGAGCAGAATAACAGTCAGGACAAGGGAAGCAAGCAAAGGTGAAGACGAGTTTTGGTGTTGTCCTATATTATCTAACAGCCTGGATTCTTTTCTTTGATTGTCACTGACTTGGATACCGTACAGCACACCTCCCTTCCTTTTGTTTCTGAATAACAAATATACTTGGAAATGCTATACTGAGTGATCTTCCTTTGGACGCATACTTCATCCCTGCTTTGCTCTTCTTCTTAGCTGGTGCACATGTTACTCTCTTCACAACTTAGGCCGTCCTTAAACTTTAATAAAATCAGAGGAAAAAAGAGTTCAGGCAGGGTGAAGGAAAAACAAAAACTGGGGATAGGGGAAAAAAAAGTGCCTTGTAGCTAAAGGAAATAAAACCAGAAGAATAACGACTAATAAGAAAACTGCAGTTAGTTATCATAGTTTCCAAAACGTTAGATGTTGAGGCTAAAGGAAATAAAACCAGAAGAATAATGACTAATAAGAAAACTGCAGTTATCATAGTTTCCAAAACATTAGATGTTGAAAAAAAACAGCCATCAGCAAACATGAGAGTATCACCACGAGCAGGGATGGACACAGTGGTGATGTGGATGAAATGGCTGTGCACCTGCACAAATGCACCTACATCACCTGAGTATGAATTTAAGCTTTGGATGCGGCAGGTTTAGTTTCAAGAAAGAAATTGCATATTTCTCTGTTAGTCACACTTATAAACCCATGTTTACGCAGTGGTGTGCTTCCTTGTTCTGAACATCAAGCATGGAAAATATTTTACCTGACATCCCCAGCAACCACATGTCTATGTCAGGGCAATTCTTTCCTAAACCAAACTTGACTGAGATATCCCTTTGCTGCTACTGCAATTGGACAATTTGCACTATCATGATATCATCATATTTTTTTTTTTGTTTTTCACCTGAAGTGACTTAAAAAGACTAAGAAAATATGAATGGAAATTGAATAGTCATTGAAGCCATTTCCAAGCATTTTCTCATTCATCACCAAAATAGATATTATATCTATAGTGCCAAAAGCTCACAATCTAGTCCTGAATTTCAGACAAATGGAAAAAGAAATTACCACTGTCCATTCCCAAAGTTTGTGATTCTTTTTATTTCACTCAAATGAGTGTGGTTATCACAGTATAGTTCACCTCTAGATGCAGATATCTAAATATCTTGAACATAAATATATCCATATGCATGAGATTTCTTGCTCCCCTTACGTCATAGGCGATCCAGGCAACCAGTCAATAGAGTCTAATAAACTTTGCAGATCATCCTAAAAAAGGCATCCGCATTTGGTGAGTTGAATAGATCTCCAGGTTTTTGATGAGCTCTGTTGACTATGAAGAACAACTAAATTTAGGTGTCTGAATCTGGAACTGAATTCTATTTCTGGGGCTAAGTTCAGTTGTCCTCACATAGGAATAGTGTCTCCAGCTGCCACCTGAGAAAGGCACATGTCAGTCCAGCCAGCCACATACAGACTGGTTGGATACTGAGCATCTCAAATGTGTGAATAACTTAACTGATTTACTCAAATGCCTAAACCAGATGCTTACTCTGTCTCTGTTTTTGCAAGGGTTTATAAAGCATATATATTTGGTTCCATCAGTTTGTTCAGAGATTTCAAACCTAACCACACATCTTGGGACTTATTCACATTACTGGATAAATATAAATATTGATCTCATTGACTTCATCCTGGTATTACTTGAAAAGTTATGTTGGGCTGTCAGAGAAACTCTCTCTGCTATATTTGTGGGATGCAAAGAAATCAATGAACCAATGTGAATGCATTTCTCACAGTCTTCCTAAATGGGCTTTTACTGTCCAGAGAGCTGTGAAGTGCAGGGATTATTCAACTGTCTATCAGAAATTCTTCAGCCAAACTTTCTAGGATTGCATTTGCCTTTTTCAAAGCCTGATCACATTAGTAATTCACAACCATTCTTTGATGGAATACTAAATGTATCCTTTAGTCTCTGTTTCTTCCACGTGATGAATTCTCACTCTACGGTACACTTTCCTGTTAGCTTTTTATTAACAGTCTCTTTTAATTCTAATTCCAGCTATATTTTTCTATTCCTCAGAAACCTTTCTTTTTTTTTTTTTTT
>NW_008622367.1:0-11337 GCF_000691845.1 Merops nubicus | reverse complement strand
TTTTTTATGGTTACAGGTGAAATTATTTTATGTCGTATTCTGCTTCTTTGCTGCAATACGGTATCCTTTAGGAAGAGAGGGGGTCACACCCTGCAGGGCCCACTCTTTAAACTACACAGGTCTGCCTCCAGCACATCCATGTGGTGTGTGACGGTGAGTGTGTTGTGTGTTTAAACGTCGCAGGAATGGGTCCTTAAGAGCAGATGCTTTAACTTGCTCTTACCCCGTAAAGGGTTTGAGATGCTACAGCCGCTCAGCGTAGCTTGCGACACGTTTCGCGGTGGGACAGCCCACCGCCACGTGTGCCGCAGGCTGCTCTGTGCTTACCTGCCGTATGGCCAAGTAACAGAGGAAGCAAACTGCTGTACGTTTGAAATGAAGGCCTAAAGGGAGTTATAGCAAACTACTACAAATTTTAATTGAAGGACTGAAAGC
Source organism: Merops nubicus (assembly GCF_000691845.1). NCBI lineage: Eukaryota > Metazoa > Chordata > Aves > Coraciiformes > Meropidae > Merops > Merops nubicus. The sequence goes on along the minus strand of NW_008622367.1, from coordinate 10,902 downwards.
AAAGGATCTTCAAAATAATTTCTTCCTCTGTAGGATGACGTATTTTTCTAAGGAATTTAAGCCTATTCATTTAAGTAGAATCAATAAGATTATTGTACGTTTGAATGCCACTCCTACCTACCTCATAGACATTTCCTGTAATTAGGAGGCTAAAACTACACATTTAACAAAAAGACAGTAGTCATGCTTGGTTAAAACTTGCCAAATACAGACATTTTTCTTATTTGATGTTGTAATAACACCTCTAGAAATTGTTATCTTTATTGCTGTAGGTTTGGGGGATTTTTTCAGAATATAAGAGCAGTAGCTCTTTTATATCTACTTCTGATTTCTAAGGCAGCTTAGCCTGTCTATCATATTAGGACTCTCTTAACTGCCACTTGTTCCAGCCCTACCGAAGTACACAGGTAGGCCTTTGCCTGTGCTTGTCCTTCAGTAGTCAGCAAGACTTATTATATGCTTAAAGGTAAGGACAGGAGGCAGTAGGAAGTCTGAGTCTGCAATCTTTAAATTTAGAAGCTTGATCTTCTTTCACTTTCACTGGTGCAGAAGCAGCAGCAGAATTAGGCCAAACTTATGGGAACTACATCTGCTAAGTGACCTCATTCCTGTTGCATGATGCTAGAACAGTTTGCTTTGCTTCGTATTATGAAGAGAATCTGCAGTTAAAGCAACATTAAGTTCTTCTGAAAACCAAAACCAGATACTGATTTTCAATTATAAAGACCAAAACATTTGAAACCAAACAAATTTATTCTTACTAGAAAGAATCTGAAAAAGAAGTGATTTGCTGACTAGATAATACCTGCTTTATTGACTGTATACTTCTTACAATACTCTGGTTAATACATTTTCCATTTCACATGCTGACTGGGCTTTCAAATTATTTTGGGGAGCTGTCAGGGAGTACTCCATTGAAATCTATCACCTCAAGTCATATGCTGAAGTTACTGCTTCACACTCCCTCTGTGTACAGCACCGGCGTGGACTGCGACTACCTCTTCAAAAGTGACTCCTTTCTAATAGTAAAAAGTAAAATGCTAGCAGATAAGCATACAGTTAGCAAATAAGAAAGGCATAAAAATTGCATCAGTCATTTTCTCAGAATTACTTGCTTTCATTTGAATTTTCACATGAACAAAGTTTCCAGCCTGGAAACTGGTTAGTGGTACACCAGGTGAGGAAGGCAAGTAAAGCCATATACTGAAGCAACAAGTAATGGAGCTGGACTGTCATAGCTGTTTTGAAGAAAACCATGCTGAGCATTGTGTGAAACTTGCAAAAACAACTACAGTTCCCCATACTTGCACCAATGTACATCTTAGTCATTTGGCTAGAAAAATGACCTAAATTCTAACGCCAGCTGGCACGCGCCTGACTAGCGAATGACCTTGGGCTAATCCCTTAATCACTGCATGTGTCTGTTTCCTCCTTAATAAAAAAACAAGATAGTAATGCTCGAGTCAGAAACGTCTTCACATTCATGGAGCTGTGAGTTGATGAGGCAAGTTACTATATTAGGTCTTAAATAATGCTATAAAACAGAATTCCTTTTTATGACTGTACAGACCGCACATGTAAGTGACTGAGGATGCTTTTGGAAATTAGGTCATGTGGGGTCAGCGTAGACTGACCTTTGTAGAGCATCATATTGACCAATGACCAGGGTCTTTTCTTCTGTGTATTTCCCTGAAAATTAAAACTTGGCCTTAAAAGACAAAACATCAGCACAGTTACTGCCATAATATTGTGCCAAGGACACATGAACCACAGAGAAGTACACCACGGAGGGAGGTAGGGATTGGAGGGTTATGGGTGCAGAGAGTTTCTGAGACGTGCTGTAAAAAACACCCCATTTGAGACACCCCCACATGAGAAGCCATCGTGGGTGTTCTCAAAAGGATTTGATTCTGTTTGGAAAGAACAGATGTTTGGCTAGAATTCTGCAAAATCTTCTCAGGATGAAAAAAAAAAAAAAACACAAATATTTTTTTCACTTAAAGCTCAAAGAAAAAGAACATTTATTACTGCTTGTACATTCTATTCAGGCTGGTGCTTTTTACATGGTTTTACCTGATAGCAGAAGTAGAAATTTGTCATTGGTAGTATTCATGTCACAGCATGATAGTAAGGATTGTAAGCTTCAGATAGGAATGATTGGGCTTTTGTTATAGAAAGTACAAAACTGGCCAAAATTCAAACTGAAATACACCTACAATTCAAACAAAAGAAGAAATCACAGATTTATCTGTATATTTTGAATTGATACAGAAACTGGAACCTACTGTCATTGATGTTTTTGTTAGCTGTACTGCCCACCTCTGTGCATATCCCAAGTTGATGTTTCTAAAAATATCACTCCTCTAGAGTAAATAGATCAGAGGGTGACATAAACAGACCCTGAACACTTCCTCAAATTTTATTGAGTAGTTTATGCTAAAGGCCAGTGCTGTGCCCAGCCAAATAAAAGAGTTAGGACACTTATGGATTATTTATCCTTCTGCTTTAACGCATTTTTCTCTGCCACCCACACTACTGTAGTAGAAAAAAACTGAAAGTTCCTACTCCTCCAGAAACAAAATATGAATAATTGCATACACGTTTCATTTTTTTCATTAATATTATACTTTTAAAGAAAAAGTAAGTGCTGACTACACATTTAAAAGCAGGGAGGTCAGATTCTATAGAAGCTTCCTTGCTGTATCAGGCAAGGTTTAGTTCTAAAAAGTTTGGCCATTTAAACTCACTTACTTCTTAATCATATTGTGTAAAAGATTTTCTTCTACAAAACTTATTTTTTCATAAGTAAAATGCAGTTGGTACAAGCTTTTTTATTTAAATCCTCACGTGGTATCATGGTCTTGTCTTAGCCGCTTGACTCTTGCATGAGCCTGGGGAGCACAAACACAGCATCAGTGTCTTGACTTCCCAAATGCACGTGCCAGTTTCTGCAGCCCTGGAGATCACCAAACAATTCTGTGCCCCCTGCTCGACAGGGCGGGTTTGTAATGGGTGGTCTCACCTGATCTGCTGTAGCAAGTGCTGCCTGAGGGGCTGCCTCCCTGGGGAGTCCAGGTGTTGCCTTTACACCTCAGCGTGGTCAGCATGACTAATGCCAGTGATAAATGTGTGTGTGGCTTGCTGGTGGCTGGTGTTTATGGAGGCACAGGGCTTGAGTCATTGCTCTTCTTGTGACACTCCTCCTCAGGAGAGTACCAACTTCCTGGAGAGTTCTCATCCCCAGAGCTGAGGGAGCCAATGTGACAATGTACAGAAGAGCACATCTTTCAGAAAACTGCAAATACTGCAAAATTACCTTTTCTTCTTTCTGAAGCTATTGTTCAAATTTGTATGCAATGTAACACTTTTCCCTAAGTAAATCACCTATGTGATTTGGGGTTGTTTTGGGTTTTTTTTTGGTTGGTTGTTTTTTTAATGGATAAGTTTGCTTTTTTGGTTCTAGGCTGGGAAGTGATAAGTGGGTAAACTTAATATAAATTAACTCCTTTTGTTTAAGTTTAGCTTCAGCTATGTCACTATTTGGACATAGACTAGAAAGTGACCCGTCATCCCAGCTTGCCCTCCCTCGTGCCCTTTCCACCTCGGATTGCCAGAAGGAAAGTGAGGCAGCAATTAGGCAACAGCTCTGTATTTCAGGCTGTTTGCCATACCCTGGCCACCAGTAACATAGGCAACAGCAATAAATCTTAGTCCAAGGCAAGTGCAAGGGAAGATCAGTGACTCAGATGACAATGTTTCTTACTGGTTTTAATGGCACAGACTAGGTTGTAACTTTCTGAATCAGAAGATTAATCAAGATTTGGGGTTTGCTCCTCCTAGTTTTATTCCCTTTTTATGGGAGTAAAACATATGTAATCCTACCAGGTATCTGATGTGGCTCTGAAAATTTCAGTGAAGTATTATAAAATAATTTCAATTATCTGTGCTGATGAGAAGACTTAAAATAAGAAGAAAGTGTCTTAATCACCAAAAGACCCTTCTATGTTCTGCGATTTTAAAAAACTCAGCTGCTTAGGGTTTTATTGGCAAGAGTGTAATTTTTATAGACTTAAAAGCTTACTAATGCCTTTTACGATTCTTGTAATGAAACTGTGTCTTATTCACCACTGTTGAACGTCTTTACATGCAAAAAGAAGAAGTCTCAAGATCCTAAAACTTGAATTTCTGGGTTGGTTGCTAACTGGAAAGAGCTACATCCTTAATTCAAACTGGGAAAAATCAACATATGGTGGAGCATGGCAAAGTTCAATGCCAGCACTGTCCTGGGGCACATGAGACAGAGAACAACAAAAAAATATGTATCATTTACTAGTGAAACTTTACTTTCTTGCCCCACTGGTTGCTCTTGGGGAAAACAGGAAATTACTGTACTTCACTAACAGTTTGTTTGTTTAGAAGGGTAAGCTGTGCACGCTGCAAGCTCAATTAAGCCTTAGATTGTTTGGTTTGTAGGAAAGGTGCCACTCAAACTACTTAAATCCTTGTCAGAAGTGACAAAATGGCTTTATTTAGAATTGTAGTAGTGAGATGAAACCAGCTTTCTGCAGATCCTCAAGTCTATATTCCTGCAAGGAAAGAATACACATTCTTTATAGAATATATTACAAGTAGTAGATTGTTTACCTGATTTTCTCCTAATTAATTTTTAATAATAAATGAAGATCACATTGTGCATGTGTGGAAATTTGTCCTTCACTGTAACCTTTGGACGTATTCCCATACTACAAACTGTATTAAATAGAACAGGCTGAAAATGGGAAAATGGTTTTGCAAAGAAAGATGAAGGACTTTTAATTCTGACAAGGTCAATTTTAATTCTTTGCCTGTTGCTAGTGAATACAGCAAGTGATGCTGGGGGATTCCTTCTATTTTCTCAACTTTGGTTTTCCTTTTGCTAGTTTTTTTCCCCCCTAAATTTTTTAAACTTCCTTAACAGAAATATTTTTTTAACAGAGCAAAAATAACCCCCGAAGTTTAGAGCCCTGAAATTCATTCTGTTATGGTGAATATAAGGATAAGAAACACAACCCTTCCCGGGATATTAAAAACAAATGAATACATTCCTGTTTAGAAAATATCTTAGAAGAAGCAGATTTTGAATGAGAAACTCATACATCTCAAATGTACTTATACTAGGCTGTATTAGATTAAACAGCACCTCAGGCAGAAGAAAAGAAGTGGTTATCCAGTGATGAAGGCTGAAAACCTTACCCTTGCTCACTACATTTCAAACTGTGACCTACGCCAGTGAAAGAAAATCTTTTTGACTTGATAGTAGAGAGCTTTGTGGCAGAGCTGCATGTTTGTAGCATAAGTGGCCGTGGGACAAAATTAGTATATCAAATTGTTTGCCTAAGAGCTTTGAGTTAACTAACACAAACATAAGGAAAATGGTAAATATACTTACTTCTAAAGGCATATAACACATGGTTATTGACCTGTTTTTGAAAAGTTTCATCACCTGTTTTAATTCCATAGGAGTTCAAAAGTCCACGTGATGAGTGAGTCGCACAAGATAAATGATTCACACCCATTTTTCTTCTTGTACCTACATTTTACCTTTTGGACAGCCATTGACTTGTGCCAGCTTGTGCCAGGAAGATAGGATTTCCACGTGCAACTCACAGATTACTGCCAACTGCTGCACAGGATTTTGTATTTCAGTTCTTGTGTACTTGGTGTCAATGCCTTAAAAAATGAGTCTGGCTGTAAAGTAGTTAGGATCTAATCCCAGTCCAAGTTGCTGCAGCTAAGCTTTTAAATTCGGCATCGTGCTTGCGTTGACTCTTAAATATCTATGGTAAGACACCATCTTTATTTTGTTATGCAAGCATACTGTACATGCTTTTATGATCACTTCTGTGTTATAAGCTTGTAGTTTTATACTGTAAAACATTAGCTCGCTGGAGTTTTGCTATCTGTATAAATTCCTGTGTAAACACTGATCTTGAAAGATACAGGTGACTTATTGAAGTGACTGAGTATTGTGTGTTGGAACTAGGAATGTACTCTACCCAGTTTTTTCATACAGTGCCAGCCTTCAAATCAGCAGGGCAAATTATTTTTGTAAAGAAATGCTATTCTACTGAAGTCAGCAAGGCCTAGGGGCTAGGAGGTCATTTGTCTCAAATACTAGCACCTATTATAAGAGTTTAGCTAAACTGTGTCTCCAGAAATATAACGTTTTGCATAAGATTCTTAGCTGGCTTAATATTTTAAGCTAAGATCGAGACACTGAAGCACTTGAATTACACATTTTTTTTCTTGTCTATCTCCAACAAAATAATTGTTCACTGGAGCCTGTGTCATACAATAACTCTTGAATCAAGAATACAGTTAGTTTGTCTAGAATTCACTCAGCAGATCCAGTGGTGGATCGCATCTGTCCATTTAAGGAGCAGCAAGCTGCATTAAAGAGTACAGGGAGCTTGTAGTGCATTTGTAGACTTTCTGCTTGTGTTTCAATGAGAAGCATCATTGAGGTTCCTCTTGCAAGCTAATTTTTAGGGAAATCAAATAGTTAATTTGATAGAAAAATGTTACTGCTTAGACTGTGTTCTACGACACTGTTAGACACTGGAATGTCTAACAGAATGGTTAAGACACTGGAATGGACTGTCCAGGGAGGTGGTGAAGCCATCAGCCCTAGAGGTGTTCAAAAAATGAGTGGATGTGGCACCTGGGGCTATGACCTAGTGGTAAGGAAAATGTTGGGAGGAAGGTTGGACTTGATGATCCAGGAGGTCATTTCCAGCCATGGTGATTCTTTGATTCTAAGTAAGTGGTGTGCTGCACTAATGATGTCAGCAGTTACTGTTGGTAGGAATATTTTTCTATGTTATATTTACAGTAACATTTAATGTACAATCCTGTTTGTATGTAATTACAGCTCCTTGACTAGAACATTTAGTTTGTGTTGCAGTCTCTGCTCTGACCCTGATGAGAGAAGGAATAGCCTGGGGCTGCTGAATCTTATGCTAGTGATTCTCTAATGTTTCAGTGTCATCGGTAGGAATTTTTAATACTCAAATATTGAAAGGCCCTGCCTGAATTCAGGCCTCACTGTATGTGCATAATAAAAGACATCTACACCCCAGAATTTACAGTAAACAGAAAATTCAGATAAAGGCTATGGGGCAGAGAGTGATACCACTAACACCAGCTTTCTTTTTGGTGCAGTTTTCACAAGAGTTTAAAAGGTTTTTAAGGAAACACATTTTGGTCTCTGCAGTGCCTTAAATAGCTCTTCTCTAAAATGATCACTTACTTGGAGAAAACAGTTTGTTTGGTTTCCCATCATTCAAACAAACCTCTCCCACATCATTCTTCAAATGACAGACACATCCTACGGCCGTGTAGGATGTTACATAAACATTTTTTATCAGTTCATGCAGAACTGATAGGAGTGTTGTTCCAAAACCAGGGTCTGGTACCTGGTGTGCAAAGAGCCAATCTCACACGTAGAGACAAGATATTGTTTAGTACAAAGCTGCACAAGTCTGGGGGTTTTCCCACAAAGCCAGCATGCCTAGGTACTGGTCAGAGCTTCTTTTATAGACAAAATTATCAGTTTCTAGATTTTCAAGAACTTCTCACTGACAGTGGTTGGTTAGTAATTTACATCTGATTATACAACATTTATCCAGTACTGTGCCTGCTCTACTAGTTGGGGGTTTCACCCCCAGAGAGACCCCTGCCCTGTGGGTGTGATTTTTAGTATTATAATGTAGGTAATGTATTCAGAGGTAACACTTATCATTACTGATAACCTCAAGGATGGTCATCTTGATTTAGAGGTAGAGGACTTACCTATTTGAGCCTGTGGAGGAGGAGATACCAAATGACTCAATCAACATGGGCAATATTTCACACATCCTTAACTCCCTGTTTTTTCTTGTTTGGCTAGTCCCTTTTTCTCTTGTTTGCTAATGATAGATAACAGGAGGAAGCCAGGAGTACCACAGCACCCCCTCCATCTCACAGGCACAGATAAGCACAAGTTTTCTTTTTCAAGCGCATTTTTTTGTGCTTTGGAAAATTAGTTCCCCTCTTAGGCTCTACTTTGCTTTACTGCGTTATCAGCAGCTTCCATTTCTTCAGAACTGGGGAGCAAGAACAAGCTATAATTAAAGGCTGGAGGTATTTACCCTCTCTTCTCTGCCCTGAAGGAACGGAGCTGTTGCCAGCAATTACAGGCAGTTGGCAGTTCCCTGGAATCACAGGAACCAGTAAGTTCACTCTGGTCCATCCACCTGCCCTAGGAAAAGGCACCTGACAATGGCAAACACTTCCCAACTCTCTCTGCATTCTTTCTGGCTTCTTGAATGCTTGCCAAGCAATGATCTTCATTTCCAAAGACCACCTACTGGTTTCAGTCAAAATCCTGTTCTAAGAAACAGTAGTGAAGATTTTGCAATTCAAGTAAGTCCTTCTAAATAATTTCAAAATCTTTTAGTGAAAACATACAAAGTGTGTCTGCAGGGGTGTTATAACCACCACTGGAAGGGCAATGGGAAGGAGAGCATGAGTCTGCTAGTGCAGTTCATGAGTTACATAATTTCAAACTCGGCTTCTCACTTCACATACTATTTAACCATTTTCTTCTCTGGCGAGGCACACACACTGCTTTCTAAGGAAGCTGCTGTCCCTGTGGGCACTGACCACATAGGATGTGATCCAGTTGTGGCTGCATATTTTGTTAACAGGCATAGATTACCAGTATCGTGTGCAAACGACTTTGCATTACTTCTTATAGTGACATTGTTAACTTGTTTCATCCTGTGCTGCCAGTAGAAAGTGTTTTGCTTTGATTTACACAGATGGTTGGCGGTCTCTTTTTTTCCTGATGATAATGGACAGTAAAAGCATAAAAAGCAAAGCCAAGGTATCATAAAACTGTGTGAACTTTACAAATCGAAGTAGGTTCATTTGTAAATTATCTTACAATATTCCAGTCAACTGGTAAGCGATGCTATCTCTCACAGGCCGTTTTGAAAGCAACGAGCCAACCAGGTAACAATTTTATTATTATTTTCTCTGCCTTCTCTTACTACCTGTGCACATACCTCTTCTTCTGCTTCCCCCTTCCTCCTTCTCTGTCCTGTCCTAATCCTTCAGCATTTGTTGGATTTGAAAAATAATCCCCCAGGAGTGTTGTTGCTTCCTCTGCAGCCTTTTCATTTGCTCCTTTCCTGCTGCTTTTCTTTCTGGCCTGCCAAACCTTTACAGCAATCTCACATGGTTCCCTGTCTGGAGCATATTGCCCTCCAGCACTTATAACCAGCAGAAGTCACTTGGCAAGTCATGGCTGGGTGTTGGCTACCTGAACATAAGGAAAAAAACTAGAAACAATCTCTAACAGGGAGTTGCACATAGTTCTGGGATATTAGCATGGACGAGATCTGGATTTTAAATAGTTGCTTGTCTGCCTAAGTTCTTGCACTTACTAGAAAAACACAGGTATGAAAAAAGTAAAAAAGATTAATTTGTTTTGGGGGCATCCAGTATGGTTTAGGTACAGCCTCACAAACCTAGAGTCGGGAGAGAATCCCAAGCAATAAAGATATTCATTACCACCTGATGGATGGCACTGAAAGCCATGCCTTTAGTTCATGTCCAGGACAAGCCAGTGAAGAATAGAGTTTTGAATCCTGACCACCAGCTGTAAAGCTGATCCAGCCAAGATGTACCACAGCCTAGAAGAGCCAGTTTCCACAGGCAGTAGCAGGTACTTCATGAGCTGCTCTGTATTCTCATTAACATATCAAAGCCAATGGAAGTTTTTGGCAAATTTCATTCTCTCATAGGTACACAAAGGTGGTCTGTCACATGCAGAACTGTTGCAGCCATGGTGGTTACTTCAAGCCTGACAAACCAGGTAAGACCCTGCCCCGCCTTCCCTTGTCCTGCTCATGGAAGCTTTGCAGTAGTTGTATCTTCCAAACCAGCTTCCATGTTGTTGTCTCTGCTCTATAGCCTGTACATCCAACAGCCTTTCCTCTTCTGTCTCAGCCAAAAAAGCTCCAGGAGTCTTAATGAATACTCCTGCTTATCCTAAATGATTGCAGTGTGTGTTTCTGACAGGCCTGTCACAGTGCACAGAGCCAAGCAGGACACTGCGTGGACAGATACACGGGCCAGGACACGCTCCAGCAACTGCTGCTCTGAGGGCACGAAGGAAAGACATGCTTGAATTATGGCACAGACCAGTGTGAAGAACACCTCACTTCTGTGTGTCATTTGGATTTATCCCAGAGTCAGGTTGCATTTGACTAGCAATAGTCTCAGCATGGACAGACCCAGGCCACTGGCAGTTACTGAGCAACATGACATACATACACATAACTTCGTGTTCCTGACTGGTGGAAGCTGCATGGTCCAGCAGGAGCCCAGAACAGGCAGGCACTTAAAGAAACCTATTGTAAAGGTAGGAAATGGCCTACTTGGAAAAGAAGGTGTTCAGTCACAGCTTCCCCAGATTCAGCTGCCCTCAGACAGAGAAAACTACTTGTGTAGTTTTCATAGCATACCCACGGTCTTTCCTCCCTGTACCTACATGGTAGGGGGTATGGCCTTTTGTCACAGTGTGGCAAACGAAACCGGTTTTTTTCCTTTTGCCTTCTGACCCTGCAATAATGGCCGAACCTTCCCCCCCCACCTCGCGAGGCTGGGACAGAATTACTCCGGGCGTTTCTGGAAATCGAAAGTAAGAAATTGTTTTCTTAAAAGTATGACTCTCATTGGTCGGACTCAGCCAGAAAACTGTAAGAGCCGCCGGCTGAGCGCGAGCTCTCTTTCGGGACTGCGCGGGACTGCTCGGAGCGCGGCTCCGGGGACGCGCTGCGGCCCGGCGGGTGAGTCGGGGGGAGAGGCGGGAGGGGA
>NW_008622366.1:5896-11960 GCF_000691845.1 Merops nubicus | reverse complement strand
TTACTTGGGAAGACAAACACCACCACTTTCAACATCCCTCCATTACTTCTTCCCCCAGCTGTGTCCTCTCACAACTTCTTTTGCACCCACAGCCTACATGCTAGTGGGGTGGGGAGAGAACCAGAAAAGACCTAGACTCTGTGTAAGCACTGCTCAGAAATAACAAAAATAGCTCTGTTTTCAACACTGTTTTCAGCACATATCCAAAACATAGCCCCATACTATCCACTATGAAGAAAATTAACTCTACCCCAGCCACAACTAACACCGTTGTATAGTAAGCATTTCATAGCACCTGTACACATTGCAGAAATAGAAAATATCTACCTGAGCTATGTGTGCAAAAATGTTTATTTAATTTTATTAACTTATGGATTTACTCATTAAAATATTTGATTTTATAATATTTCTGATACTGTCTTAAGTATTTCTGTTATAAGTATCCTGATACCGTCCTGCAAAGAGACAAAAAGTAAACCATTAATGGTAACTTCTGTGTGATGGGCATTGTTGTCTATAACGCATGAAAGACGTTGTAAAAGCCAGAACCTGCAGGATTTACCTAAAGACATGAAATGGAAGGTAGGGAGAAGCTGTTGAAAATGCGGCTTCTGGAAACAAAGTGGGATGTAAACTGGATTGTCATCTTCGCTTGGGAAGTATGAAAATGCGGTAGGGCGCAGGACTACTCCACTGTTTGTGTCAAATTTTTCCATTAGCTAAATAAAATCATGAAAGGAAGCGTGTTTGTCAGACCCCTGTTCAGATAAAACTTATTTTCCTCCCTACTATAATGCTGATCCAGATAAAATGTGAGAGCTTCTGCATGAAATTATTGCAGATGTAGTTATTATTAAGTAACATAACCGGTCCCCTATATAACTCAGCTTTTTAAAGAACTGTAGATTTTTTTCTGTGTCTGTACTACTCTAATGGCATGAGGAGATGCAGCAGTATGATATTGTTGCAATCAAAGCAGTACGCTTTCTCTTAAAGCTCTATCAGAAACCTCAGCTGGTACAGGCTAGCTGATTTGCATTCAAAAAGATAAGTGTATATATACATCAAACTAATAGGAAATTGAATAGAAAAAGACATTCCTTGAAGCACAACTTGCAATACAGAGTAATTTGGGGATATTACCATGGTCATTAGCAAAATGAACACCAGCTTTTCATAATTCAGCAACATTTGTTTAATCAGTACATGCAATGTATAACTTTTATTTGCCAACAAAAATGCAAACACTCCTGATGGAGGATTTGCCAAAACAGACAGATCCAAATCCAGGTGATTATCTAAATGCTTATTTTAATCACCTATCACAAGTCTTAGCTGCATGTGATAAATAGAGCCCAGAAATGTTATTACTATTCTTGATATGGTTTCACACATGGATGGCTTGATTCGCTTTCTGAAAAACTTAGCAGTATTTCAAGGAATATTAGGAAAACTCCTTTCAGTATTCCATTGATTACTTCCCTCCACTAAGTACTGATTCTTTATTATTATTCAATATCTCACCATTAGTCACTTTTTTTAAAACTGTGCAAGATCTTCCTCTTGATTCCACAGTTACTGAATTTTCTTAAGACTCTGGCTTCAAAAAACCTTGGATTTCTCTTTGGAACAGACTGTAACAGCCATACCTCCCTTTCTCATGGACTTCCTGTCCTCTTCAGAGAAGTCCCATAGGTTTGTGGAGCAGAACTTCTTGCCAATGCCATGCTCACACTTCCTTCTTCCCAGCAGGTTGTTTTTACCCAAGTGTTCATTATTTTCTTTTTTCTTCTGTTTTCTACTTGTTTGTCCAACACAGGCTTGCCAGCATGTAGTTGCCAAGATTTCCCTTGGAATACATTTAAAATATAGCATCATATTTGCCACACTCCAAGGGATTTTTAGCAATCTGGCTACTTCACCCAAATTGTTCCTTTAAATTCTTAGGTCAATACAACTCAGTACTGGACATGTACTTCTTCCTCTTTTATATCTTTACTCTGCCCAGGCAGTCATTTCAAGTTTAAATAGATCTTATGAACTGATTTTTGCATTAGAATCTTCACTGCTTTTTCTACAGTGAACATCATTGCTAAGAATGGATTTAGCTTCTCTGCAGTGTTTTTTTTTTTTTTTTTTTTGTATCCTGATTATCCATTCTTCCTACAGACACTGACAGCCTTTCTGATCTTTGATGTGTTTAAAAGTGGGTCTGGTATTTTTTTATTCCTTTTGTTTAGACACCCCTCAAACTTTCAACCATTTATTTGCTTATTATGCCCTTTTTGCAAGACTTGATCTTTTCTACTTTTTTCATTTGGAAGAAATTAACTCTGGCCAGTCGCTAGTCTGTGTGTAAAAGTCTCTGCATAAAAATGTGGTTTCTGAATTAAAGCATGATATGATATTTGTGTAGTTTCGATGGAGTCAGGTCTGCCATGACTGTTCTGTTACCTGCTTCTGATCTCTGTAAGCAGACCAAAATCAGTGTCACCATCCTGTGGTACATGAAAACAGATTGAAAAAAAAAAAAACAAAAAAAACAAACCAAACTTCCTATCTGACATCTGGAATTTCAATCTATTCATATTCTGTTACCTTATAAGGAAAGCAGCTTTTCATATATATGAGCTTCAGCACTAGTCCTATGTATTTTGTAAACCAATTTCAGTCTCCCACTGATCAGACAAATATTCATCATCCTATTATATGGGTCTTTAGTGCTAGACTAAGATCATCGATACAATTTTTTAAACTTCCAATTGTGATGCAGAAGCATAAGTACTGCTGCTTTGGTTGCTGTCTTCACATCCTGTATGAAAAGCACTCCACCATTCTTAATTTGTCTGCTTCTGTAGAGTGTGCATGTCTCCTTCCATAACCAAACTTTTTGTTGTTTTGGGAATGAGAAAACTGGTTCTCCTATCACTGAGCTAAGCCACACCTCTTCTTTATGGGTGTTCTCTAATCCACTGTGTCTCTGGTTTCTGATGAATCCAAGTTCTTACTCCTTGCACCTTCTAAACCATACACTAAATTTCTTAATCTCCTTTGGTCCTGCAGATTAGGAACATTTCACTAACACAGGTTCACTGGCTGTCATTTTCTTCCAAAGTGTCTGAATTTGCGTCCAGGTTCTTTCTCTTGCTTTTGTCTGTCATTGGTACACATGTAAACCATGACTGCTGGCTTCTCTCCAGAGCTTTCCAGGGTGGATCCAGATTCCTTATGAGATCAGACAATTTTATAGTCAATAGATTATAGACAAATCATTATACAGTACTCTCTGGGATAAGAGGCTGTCAATTTGGTTGAAAAAGTGTCATCTATCACTAAAGTAATTCTTTCCATCTTGGGTTCCTGATTCCAATGAGATGTCTAGAGTGCAGGAGTTTAAACAGTCATCTTTTAATGAGGAAAGGAACCCTGGTATCTCCCTGAGAGATTGTTTCTTCAGTTCAGTGTCCTCCTCCCAGAATATGGGACTGCTATCTTGAATTTGATTCTGCTGTGTGATTTTTCCTGAAAATATCTATGCAGCTTTGCTGTCTTTTTCAGCACAGAGGACTGTTTGCTTTGAGAATCTGCTCAAAGGTGTTCTTAAACTTACTGTGGATGAACCTCTCCATTTCAGATACTCTGCTTTCAAAAGCAGAATGTCCTCCGAGGACTACAAGTGGTGTGTATCATACATATATATATGCTATGTTTTCAGAAAGAGGTTCTTGCAATTTTTCTGCTTCTTTTTTTTTTTTTTTCTGAAGTCCTTTCTCTATTGCGCCTTTCAGAGTAGAGAACACAGAGGATTTTTTTAAGTTGATTTTTGTCTGCTTGAGTTTGCATAATGTAATATAGTGAAACACAAACTACAACCTGGTTATCAGTTAGCTGCAGCACCAAATAAAATGTATACTAGTACATTGTATAATATATTTATAACTGAAATTAGAAATTTAATCATATTGATGTTTGTGCACTTATTACATCAATTAATACTAATTGACATATGTAGGATGCATTGGTCACAAGGTCCATTATTTGTTTACATCAAACATGGCTTTTTGGTTGTTTTTTGGTTTTGGTTTGGTTGGTTTTGGTTTTGGTTTTGTTTGTTTTTTTTTTTTTTTTGTGGATCTACAAGTCCAGTTATGTTGGTTACAATTACAAATGTTTCTTTTCAATTTTTCATAACTGACACCACAATTAACATTATTTGGTATCAGTTTGCTTTATGCCTATAAATTAGAACTAAGTTGTGAAAAAAATGCATCTCTTCAATTTTAACTTATGACATCTGATATTATCGTAACTCATAGTTTGGTAAATCTGCATGCATGTATTACAATAAGACTTAAATGGATTCTTAGATCTGGGAGCTCATGGGCCAAATGTAGTCCTCAGAAGTGCAGATGATTTTTTCCCTTCCTGTCCCATCTCTCCATGCTTTGTTTTTCATCCTTGAAGGTCTCAAATGCTACCTATCATTATCCAATGGATATATTTATTTCAAGATTGTTCACAGCAGTCAGCATCACTCATGATATTGTAGCATGTCACTCACCCTAGAGAGGAATGATGTGTTGTCTGGCAGCAATTCTCATTCAAGATGGTATCAGGCCTATCCAAGCCTCCTTTTTAAGGTCAAGTGTCAGTAAATAAGAAAGGGTAGCATCAGTCTGCAGAAAAATACTTTTCTGTACTGGATGCAAATCACCTCTAACTTAGTTTTGCATTAGATCATATAAATGTTAACTTAAGGATGTAATTAAAATGTATTGAAAAGAACTTTTGGGATACAAACAACAGACAGATTATTATGATCAGCTCACTTTTTAACGTGATTTATTAGCTCTTAAGGAACACTGTCTTACAGCTAGAGAAACAGGAGAAAGTCTCTAACAAGGTGAACACATTAAAACAACAATCCAGCTATTCCTTCCCAACAATTTTTTTTTCTGGAGTAAAATAAAGGCATTTGTAGAGTCTAGACTCCCTCATTTAGCGGAAGTTTGTGGTGAGAATTAGTAAAAAGGCAGAGAAATCTTACATAATACTTCATTGTGAAATTTTCAGTGAAAACAAAAATAAGGTAAACAGAAAAAATAAAAGCATAGATAATAATAAATTCAAAATAATAAATAAAAGAAATAGAGAAGGTCTAATCGTCTTTCCACATGAAAAAACTCTAAGGAAATCACCATTGAATATTTTCTTTTACCAACAAAATAGGCTTCATTAAAATGTGACATGACTGTATGTATGAATGCAAGCATATGCCTGAATAATGTTTTGTACTCCAAATCTGGTAATAACTTCACTAGATGTTGCTGTTCTTCCCAAATTTCCACTACTGTGTTCGCAGAACTTATTCTTGCTTTTCATCACTAAACCTTAATTCAAGAGTCAAATAAAGTGCCAGTTGTGCTGGATGCATTCACACTGTCTCTTCTAACCAAGTCTGGAATGTCCCCCAGAAGCCAAACTGAGGATTTTTCTAAACGCAGTATAGAATTCTGGATGATGACAGTCATGAGCTAAACCACAATATCAGTTATCAACATCAATTTACCAGCCAAGGGAGGATGATGAACAAATGAAACTTCTTTTTACTGCAGGAGATCATATCAGGCTACTGCATCCTTTCCAGTACAAAATCAAACAGACTATTGACAAAATACTGTATGGGTGAACTCATTTAAATTTATGATGAAGAAGGGTAGGAGTACACATGCCACTAGGTAGAGTTGATAGAGGTTGACAGAAGGTGCAACCACTCTCCTGGTTTAGGGTAAATAGAGCTGTTTCCACTCAATGATTTTACTTTTTAGCTAAAGCTCTTCTAATTAACTGCTCTGTCTGAGTTAGCAGTGTTTTCATAAACTGTCTGGCTTTAGCAGCGACAAGACTTCATGTTTAGAGTCACTGCCAGGGACTCATGTGCAGACCAAGGCCACTGCTGAGCTTGGATCCCACACAGAGGGGGGCAGAGGGTACCCTGCACCTGCGGGGAGGAGCAGGCAGGGGAACTGACCCCAAGATTCACCAGTGGGGTGTTCCCTCCCAC
>NW_008622366.1:5505-5872 GCF_000691845.1 Merops nubicus | reverse complement strand
AGGAGGGCAAAGCCCTGCCGTCGCCCTTCTGTTCTTCTTCTCTTCCATCTTCTGCTGCTGGGCTGCTGGCTGCACCCGAGGAGGACTTCATCCATCCTGCCTTTGATCCTGAGCCCTGTGTTCCTGAACTGAGTTCCAGAATCCAGCTCCTGTGCCCAGTCACTGTCTGTGGCTGAGTCCAGCCTGGGACCCTCTCCCTGGGGGCTGCTCCCCAGTCGGGGGTGACGGTGATGTGTTGCCATCAGGGGAAGTTGGGTTTGGGACTAACTTTATGTATATTTGTACATAGTTATTTTATTGTCATTATGACTATTATTATTAGTGCTATTATTAAAGCAGTTTTCTAATCAGTAAATCTCCCTTATTT
>NW_008622366.1:0-5490 GCF_000691845.1 Merops nubicus | reverse complement strand
GGTGGGGGATGGAGTTAACAGAGAGCATCTGTTACTGTTCTGGGGGCTGCCCTGACCCCAAACCAGAGCACCACTCCATTTCAACACAAAGTGCAATAAGCAGTCATTTTTGGTTTATTGGTAATGACAGCAGAAAAATCTGCTTGACTGCAGGACATGAATATTATAGATGCATAAGAATTTCTTTGTTTTGAGCCACACCTGGAGCTGAACAAGATTAACCCAGGAAGGTACCCAGAAATAAATACAGGTTAGGAGGTCTGTTGGGCTCAGTGCTTAATTAATACTCAAAGATATACCCCATAGAGACCCAGCAGCTGGATTAAAACCAGCCCACAAGACACAAAGCTGTAGTCTCAAAAAAAAAAAAATCACTAGATTTCATTTTTCTTCTGTGTGATTTCAGTGTCCCAAGTGTGAATACATGGCTGGCTTGTACATAATGTCAAAGCTCATGTTTAAACAAAGATGAGACTGATTATTTCATGTTTTCCCATTTCAGGAGGAGAAAGATAACTTGTAAAGAAAAATAAAAACAGATGCTATTTGTGCTTTGACAGTGAAAAAATACAATAATTTCTTTCTTTTCTTTCCGTCTAGCTAGCAGTTGCTTATTGCTTAAGTCAAATGAGAGGAAATTCTTACATAAATACTAATAAAAAATAAAATGCTGATTAAATACTGATCATGGCTGGTAGCATAAATTCTTACCTTTTTTACTTTCTATAGCATAACTGTGATTGTATGCTTTTAAAATTCCTTGCTACTATATCCATCAAAACTAAACTGAGTCCATCCTCAGTTGGGTTTGGGTTTTTTTTGTTTTGCTTTGTTATCAATAAGCCTTACTCGGAACAGTTTTGATTCTGATAAAGGTAAGCATCTACACAGATTAAAACCACGCAGACCGCTGTTCCTTCTTAGTTCCATTAGCAATTTCCAGGTTAAGTTCACCAAAACCACATTTGCCTGTGAAGAGAAATTTGCAGCTTATTGTATATTCTTGTTTGTTTGTTTATTTTTAAATTGTAGCAGACAGCAGCTTGTTGTTCACCTAATGGCATTTTACAATTCTGGCATATTGCCCTACATACAATTAGCTTTCCAAATTCCTCTAAAAAAGCAGAATTATCCTCATCATATCGGAATAATACATTGTTTTCTTAAGCACCTGAAGAGAACTGTGAGTGCCTTTATGGTCTTTATATCTCAGGAATCTGTTGGCTTGATTCATGTCTGAGTTGTTCAAGTTTTGTCCTTTAGCCTCAAGTAGAATATCAGACAGATGATTCAATAGCTTATTTGTTAATGAATGTATCCCACGATCTATCATCTTGGGCTACTTTCTATTCTTTGATATTGACATTATCTGGTTATTACCAGAGCCTCTTTTACTGATATACAAAAATTATACAAAATCAATATTCATCTTATCTCAGTAACTTGGCTGCACCTGAGAAAAACTGAGAGTAAGTTTTTGAAGTAAAATAAGAATTTGAATGCTACTCCAGGAAAAGAACCTAGAATGCTTTGAGATAACATTTTCTTTTAACAAAATATGGGTTCAGAGACTTCATGCTGCATGCTAGAAGATCCTTTTTAAAAGCAGACAGGTTTCAAGGTTCTAAGAACCTCCAACACTGCAGGTAATTTTCACCTAGATGCATTTATAAACAACTGCTAGGGAACTTCATATCACAAAAGAAATTTTGTGATTTCTTACAGGAGCAACTACAGTGCAACATAATAAAATTAGTGGAATAAAAGTTCTCTGAAGTTACAACTATAAGAGAGAACAAAGAATTTTATATCACATTACGAAATGTACATAAAAATATTTCCTTGGTTTACATAAAACAAGTTCAATTAAATTGAATTAAAATAACAGAAGAGACCTAACTAGAAAGGAGGGATTCATTATTTTGTCTTCCCTCCCAGAGGAGGCTGGTTTTGCTTTGTGTTTCATTTAAATAAAGGAAAGAGCTGGAAGCTTACCTTTATCTTGAGCAGCAGCAGGAGGTTTTGGAATATGGACAAAACTGTTGAGAATTATGGAAATTATATTAAAATATGTAACATACTTTGAAAAAAAAAAAGTTTCTCATTCTCCTAACAAAGCCAGAAGCATTCTTAATACACTCACACATACATGTTTCTTGGCTTTACACATTGGATCAGTCTCTCAGGTTATTGTTCTTAAATATGTGAGTGACAACAGTTTATGTTCATACGCGTAATATATTTTGACAACAGAAGGATTTGTGGCATTTTTCTTTTTGTTTTGCAGTTCTCAAACCATTGGGTGTGGGAAATGCAGTAGAAACTTCCTTCCTGAGTTTGCTGCTGATATAGGTGACTCTGAATGATTCTCACCTGCAACAGAAAGACAAAACCCACACTGTAAAGGCCAATAAATTTAGATATTGCAGCACATGAAGATGTTATCCTTATAAAACTGTTATAAATGTTCCCAGTTATGTGCAAAATACAATAAAGGCAGTAGATATGCATTGATCCTGTTAATCTGTGTGACTGTAGAGAAATAAAATCAAATCCATAATTAGATTTGTACAAAGATACTATATTCAAACAGTTAATACAAACTTCTAGTCTTTTTTTTTTTTTTTCCTTCTTACTTTGCAGCAGGTTAAGGGTGATTTAAAATAATCCAGTCCAAGCAGAACAGACCAGATTCTCTACAGACTGATTCAGAACTATTGCAACTATGGATGGATATTTAAGAATTACTTTTAGGCCAAGCAAGAAAAGAAACCTTTTAGACACAGAATTATTTGACCTGTACTGTTCTGACTTAAAAGGAAGCTCAGGCAGGAATAGCAAATGAACTCTTCCTTTATTGGGAATATTTCATGGTAGATTGTATATTAAATGATAACAGTAAAAATTTTACTTTCCCTTTTTTCTGAGGACTTCTTCACTCAGGTTGTGTTTTGTTCCAGAAAAACTCCCTCAGTCTCTTTGCAGAGTTAGCACACCTTAGAGTACAAAAATCTTTATTTGTATGAAACAAATATATATCAAATAAATCTGTGTACTGCCATAAAGCAGGAATACGTTCTTTCCTTTCCTCCACAATGCTCTTTCACCTGCACCTGTAACAACAATAATGCACAACTTACAGAACACTAAGAGAACACTTTGCTTTCCCTTCCTATTTATGTGGTCATATTCATGAAGTTTTGGTCTGAACTTACAAAAGTAAAATGAGAGTGGTAGATCTGAGCTGCCAAATATTTGATATTAATAGAGTGCTATTCAATTAGCCCAGAAGTATTACTCCAGGGTCATTTCAGATACCTGTAAAAATACTGTTGTAAACACAGTCTCCACTATGCTCTAACAGAATTTATGATTGGTTTGTATTCATGTGCAAAAATCTTATTTCCAGGGTATTCTTCCAGCTCAATTGTTTTTTTTAAAAATCAGCTCTACTATCCTATACAACAAAACCAATTTCTTGCTTTATGGAAATATCTCTTCTAAGATTTAACTACACAGACTAGTCCTCTGTTGAAGAAAAGTTCTTAAGGTTAGCAGAAATCTATTAATTACTGTTCCTTTTCCAATTTAATCTTCTCTGAAAGGTTTTTGAACATATAGTGCTTTCTCATTTACAGCCCTTAGTTTTATATGAACATACGTTGTAATTTTGTTTTGGAGCTGATACTTATTGGGAGAAGGGTTCTTTTTCTGAAAAATTGGTTAACAAAGTTTGAAATATTGTGACTATATTACACATGTAAACTTCATAGATTTAGTGAATTAACTGTCAATCCTTCTAATACCACACTAATATCATAAGAATGCTTCGTTTTGCCTGAAGCTTCTTATGGATTTATAGAACACAGCATGAAATGTGGGGTTTCTTTCATTTCTTCTCAGTTCAATCCTTCTGTCTTTATATATATAAGCGTGTGTGTATATATATATATTTAATGTCTGCAAATGTCTGTGCCTCAGTTCTTTGTCAGTATTCTCACTGTGATGGTTCAAGCTCTAAATGTGTATGTCAAGACTTACTTCAAAGTATAATAACATAATGACCACCTAAAACTTTTATCAGTGTTCTGGTCTAACCCCAGTAAGCAGGTAAGACACATACAGCCACTTAAAATCCAAAATACAGGACTGTATGAGGTACTGTAAAGACAATGAACCATATCCCAACCAGCTGGAACCGGTTTGGTTTCCTTACAACATTGAAGCAAAGCTGTCAGAGGAGTCAGCATATCTGCTCTGAAGGTAGACAGTGTTGCACAAAGGATGTTGGGACAGGCTCAAATGCACAAAGATATATTCGTGCTGTCTGTAGGTGATGACAAACAGCCATTCTCATGGTGAAAGTTGCTTTGGGACACAAAAAAAAAGAGAGAAAGAGGAAAAGGGGAAGTGAGAGAGGAAAGAAAAGGAAAACGCTTCCCAGTCATGAAAAGAGGCAGCAGGGATACCCAGAAAAACATCTTTCCCTGTCTGTCTTCTCTAATGCAGCAGGTGATTCCCCTGGAAATATTTTTTCTATTGTGGTTCCATGGTTTCCATCAGGGCCTGCTCAGCCTCCCGGCCAGCTGCTCCTGCTTATGAAGCTGTGGGAGACGGCTCGATCAGTGGCAGGTGCTGCACACTGCTTGGCTCTTAACCCCTCTGGATGCATATTACTGTCCCCACTAATACAAACAAGGGGTAGCTTGGGGTGGAAAGAACAGGAGAAAAGAAGCGTCACTCTTACAGTAATGCCAATTGCTTCCCATGAGAAGCTGCAGTAGCAACACCACCAGGTTTATGGGAACAAGGCCATGAGAATACCAGCCACAAAATTACAGCATGAGAAAAACATGGGGAAAACACTGTCACAGAACCTATGGGAAATGCTGTCACAGCACCTTGAGTGAAGAGGCACAGAGCTGGCAGGTTGCAGAGTGGTAAAGGTAAGAGCTTTTAGCAACATAAAAGACTAAGGCATCAATGGAACTGGGAAACAATGGGCTGGTACCATCTGAAGAATGATACATTCTTTCTCAGGTGCAGTAAGAACAGAAAGGAAAGGTGAGATCCCATGATGAACTATAGTGTAAAATGATGGCGTGTTTATTTGTTTGATTGTTTTTTCCTGCCTAGTAGAAGGATATGGAATTGTCTGGAACTACTGCACGCTTTAAACAGAAATTATAAAATTCTAAATGTCTATCTAATTTGTACAAACCAATTGATTTTGTCTGAGGGTTGGTTTGTGGAACAAAGTTTGAAATACTCATTTTGAAATGTGAAAACATTTTTAATAGAGAATTTGACATTGAATTGCATCTGCCTAGACAATTATGCAGGCAGTTATAGTTCAATCGGCTAATATTATCTTTCTTCTTTGTTCTGGTTCCGTGTAAAAAGGGGTTCAGGGCAGGACCCACACAGAACAGAACTATGTACTCGCCTCTACCCCCCCTGAGAGAGAGAGAGAGGGACACTTTGGAAATA
>NW_008622365.1:0-60324 GCF_000691845.1 Merops nubicus | reverse complement strand
CTTGTTCAAACCATTTTACAATCAGTACAGAACTAAAATAAACATTCAATGGCTGTTATATGCTCTCCTAGAGAATCTAGCATGTACATACCTCAAGACTGCAGATAAAATGAAGCAGTAAGCATAGAATTAAAATAGCATAAGCATATAACAATCAAAAAAGATGCTAGAATACACTTGGTTAAACAAGTTACCTTGTGTTTTTGCAACAGGCTTTGAGCCACATCCAAGGACTTCCCACAATTGGTGGAATGGGCAATAGGCAGTCGCTCATTAATCCAGTTCAGTTCCATGTCATGATAATGGTAGAACTCATAAAGATCCACTGCAGCTTCCAGCAGCTTACGCCTCTCATTGAGAGGTGCTTGCAAAGACTCAAACCTAAGGGTCATCCATAAATATATGTTAAAACAAAGCTTTAGGCTGATTCTGCCAAGGGAATTATACTACAGTACTACTGTGAAGGTTAGAAAATGGTGGACCTTCTTTGCAATTAAATTTCCATAGTTAGTGGTAGCTGTACAAAGAAGAATCCCTTCTCCAGAAGGCTATTTTTGGCAAATAGACTTATACAATAACAGTAAACATAAGCAGAGGAAAAGAGATTTATATGCTTGAGGCCCTAGGCTTGCCCTGTGATGTTTTAAGGGACTAGTCACTACTGAATGCTGAATCCCTGCACCTCTTAGAAAGCAGTGGATGACCTATGGATAAGCAAAGGACTAGAGAAGCAGTGCAGCAGGCAAGAAGCAAAGTTCAGTAATAAAGTTTGAGGTGGGTCACAGGCAGCTGTGTAGGTGCAGATCAAAGTGTAGCTGTGGTACAACTAGGAGGACAAATCATTCCTAAATATGGGTTAAACCTAATCAATTGAAAGACATTTTCTAGATGGTAGAATGAAAAATGCCATTTGTCACATGGAGTGGAGACAAAAAGAGAGTGACACCTCACCTTTTCAGGTATTTCTGTGTTTCATCCAGAATCCTCTGGGAGTCAAAGTGATTGGTGGCCATTTTCCTTGCATGAGATACAATGGAGTTCATTTTCTCTGCCAGCTCACGTGTCTCATGTTCCAGTTGTCTGTGCTGCTTCAGGAGGTCACGGCTGGAGCGCAAATCGTGGCCTGTCTCAGATTCCTGAAGAACTTTCTCAATTTTCTCTATCTTCTTTTTGGCATCCTGCCAGCAAAAAAAATCATGCCATACTCACACTGACCTTTCAAAACTATTTTCTTCCACTCAGACCCTCCCCGTGACAGCTTCCTGGGCATGATTTTCAAATCCACATGCTGCTTCAGGAGGTCACGGCTGGAGCGCAAATCGTGGCCTGTCTCAGATTCCTGAAGAACTTTCTCAATTTTCTCTATCTTCTTTTTGGCATCCTGCCAGCAAAAAAAATCATGCCATACTCACACTGACCTTTCAAAACTATTTTCTTCCACTCAGCCCCTCCCGTGACAGCTTCCTATACACATTTTAAATCCACATATCCTTTCTTGGTAACACAATGGCCAGGTGTCTCTAAGAGGTATCTCCTGGGAATATTGCTTTTCACACTGTTTTGGACTACTCACTGAGACAATAAAGCACATCATTAAAAACAATCTCTTTGAACAATCTTCCATGACATAGTACAAAACAATCATGTGAGGGGTTGAGACTGTAACTACAACACAACAGCAGCTCCATAACATAGAGATATCAAAACAGCTTCACAGCACGTTGTTCCTCTCACACAATTTGCCTGGGTGAGAAAGTACTGAACACAGTGCCAAGCCTCCAGCCCCCAAACTGACTCTGAGCAAGCAGTTATGTTTGCACAGCATTGACCCATGCGGAGAGTTTTGGTTGTTTTCCCAGTACAGGGTGACCACACAGCTACAGGGCTGAGCCTGAGTTCAACAGCTTTGTGTCTTGCTGCTGTGCTGGCACTCTTATCCTGCTCATAGCTTTGGAGTAAGCTTGGTCAGCACTATATTGGGTTTCCTCTCCTGAGACTGTAGACAGAATGGACACCTTAAAATACACTTTTATCTGGATGGTATTGTGTTCTTTTTTGTGAGGTACACACAGAGAGAAACGTGGCTCCTAGGCTATTCCTCCTCTCTGTTCCCCATCACCCCCTGACCTGGAGCAGTTCCATGAGCTGTTCTTGCTGGCCAGCTTGTCTCAGCTTGTCACCTCGCTCTATCATCTTGCCATACAATTCCTTCCACTTCTTTTGAAGCTCTGACATCTTCTCTTTGATAGAAACTGCAGCATAATGGCGATCTTGAATCAGTTGATTTCCTTTCTGGAGAAACACAGCAAATCATTTTCTTGAGCAGATCAGCAACTGTGAAGTCTGTGACAAGATGGAAGCAAGTTTTGGATGTCTCCAAAACTGTGTTTACCTTTATCAGTGTTGCAAAGTGCTCCTCATTGGCCATCATTTCCTTCTCAGCAGCCTCATGCCACTTCAGTTTGCGCAGAACATTCGTTGGATCGCGATAGGATTCATCTGATGCAATCTTATACTTCTCTTCCATCCATATCAAAAGCTCAGCAGCATCACGATTAAACTCCTTACAGAAACAAACAGGATTAAATTGGTTTAACATCTGATTCTGTGTAGGGTGTAGTGCATTCTTGTTGTTAGGATCAAGCCCTGTTTGTTTGTTTGTTTGTTTTCCTAACAGTTAGGAAATGTGATGTATTTTCATAGAAAAGTTGTTTTATATAATCAACACTCTTAATTGAAGAGGCATGATCGTGAACCTTTGATGAGTTTTTAAAGCTCTCAGAGTAAAATCTCTTAGTCCCTTTTTTACCACATTTACTAATCTGTTGCCTTTAATTGTCAGTGAAGGTGTGCATTTTTGATAGACTATTTTAACCACAGGTGGTCTGATCCTCCAGTATAACTTTGTATCTCAGCACTGGAAGCTAAATTTGATTCCTGAAGTATAGTTACTGTAAGTATCTGTGCCCAATTATTAAAGGCTCAGAAGAATAATAAGTAACGAATAGAATAAAATTATTCAGTAGATAAAATGTTCTTTGGATATTGTTTCATTCAATATCTCCTTTTTACTCTTGGTATTTTGCTGTGGTTATGACTTTATAAGATTTATCAGCAGTGTATCACCTGCTCCCTGGAAAGCAAAGTCCTCTGTCTCATAGCCAAAGAGAAAGTGAGCTGCAGTAGGGATGCTCAGCAGCTTGAGATTCATCCCTTATTAAGACAAAGGGTAAAATGACTTCACACGTGCCTGACCAAGAGTGGTGTTCCTTTACCTGCAGCTGTAGGGAATCCAGCAACCTCTGTCTTCTCTTGGCATTGCTTTGTATCAGCCACTCCCACCTTCGCCGGAGAGTGACCATTCTCTCCTCAATGCTACCAAGAGAAACAGAGAGTTCAGTGCAGCACTGGCCATACCTGTTCCCCTTGGTTGCACTGCACTCATGGCTGTGACATAAATGAATACAGTTCAACACCTCTGTTGGCAGGATGAAGGGACATACGGCCCTGTCCCATCACCATGCTGGGCTCGTAGAATCATAGAATCATTTCAGTTGGAAAAGATGTTAAAGAACATTGACTCCAACCCAGTACTGCCAACCCAACACTAAACCATGTCCCTCAGCACCTCATCTTTTAAATACCTCCAGGGATGGTGGCTCCATCACTTCCATGGGGAGCCTTTTCTACTGCTTAATGACCCTTTCAGTGAAGATCTTTTCTTAATATCCAACCTAAACCTCCCCTGGCACAACTTGAGGCTGTTTCCTCTTGTCCTGTCACTTGGTACTTGGGAGAAGGGACCAATTCTCACCTCACTACAACCTCCAGGTAGTAGTATAGTTACAAGGTCTCCACTGAATCTCTTTTTTCTCCAGGCTAAACCTGTTCTCAGGTTCCCTCAGCCACTCTTCGTAAGACTTGTTCTCTAGACCCTTCATGAGCTTTGTTACCCTTCTTTGGACTCATCTGGAAAGCAGCTATTGTTTGACAGCTGCTCTGGACCTTCCTTTTGTATGACTGTGTTACACTAATGATTTGCTGTCATGTATGTTTGACTAAAACATCCAGACCTTTCTCTTTCCCAAGTATTCCACCTTAACTAATAACTTTCTCTGTGATGTAAGTGCAATGAGGCTATGGAATGGCCCTGTGGTAGTAGTGCTGGCAAAAAAATCAGATATTAAGAGTAGTTTTATAAATTTATGGAGGGAATTTTCAAGACATTACGACTTTTGATCACAAGAACATAGTCTTTTTGAACCAAGAGGTCCATTCTGGAGGGAGGACCAGGGAAGGGAGGACACCCAGAGGGACCTTGACAGGCTTGAGAAATGGGCCAATGCAAACTGCATCAGGTTCAATGAGTCAAAGTGCAAGGTTGTCCACCAGGGTTGGGCCAATCCCAGGCACAGTTACAAACTGGGCACAGAGCTGGTTGAAAGCACCCCTGAAGAGAAGGATTTGGGGGTGCCGAATGATGAGAAGCTCAACATGAGCCAGCTGTGGGCTCGTGCAGCCCAAAGGCCAACCACATCCTGGGGTGCATCAAGGAGTGTGGCCAGCAGATCAAGAGAGGGGATTCTCCCCCTTTACTCTGCTCTTGTGAGACCCCACCTCAAATACTGCATCCAGTTCTGGTGTCCCTACCATAGAAGGGACATAGGTCTGTTGAAACAAGTCCAGAGGAGGGCCACAAAGATGATCCAGGGGCTGGAGCATCTCTGCTATGCAGATAGTCTGAGGGCACTGGGATTGCTCAGCCTGGAGAAGAGAAGACTCCGGGGGAGCCTTATAACTGCCTTCCAATACCCTGAAAGAACCTACAGGAAGGCTGGAGAGGGACTTCTCACAAGAGCGTTCAGTGACAGGACAAGGGGAAATTGTTTTAAACTGAAGGAGAGTAGGTTTAGACTAGATCTCAGGAAGAAGTTCTTCAGTACGAGGGAGGCAAGACTCTGGAGTAATTGCCCAGAGAGGTTGTGGATGCCCCTCCCTGGAGGTGTTTAAGGCCAGGCTGGAGGAGGCCTTGAGCAACCTGGTCTAGCTGAGAGGTGTCCCTGCCCATGGCATGGAGGATGGATTAGATCTCTCTAGGGTCCCTCCCAACATAAGCCATTCTATGATTCTGACCTTCTTTCTAACTTTTGTTTGTGTAGAGGTCCCATTACTAGACTGTAGTGGGTTTAGCAAAGGAAAGGAATTACAGATGACAGTTCAGCTTTGACAAAAACATGAAGGAGATGCTCCTGATGAGTTATTTCCTTGTGAAGTCTTCTCTAGCTTTTTAACAGCAAACATTAATTCTAATGTGATAACAAAAAATGAAGGAAAATCTCTTTTACGTAGGTGTTTAATGAGTTTACATTAAAGAAGTTTTAACACTATGTATAATTTATGATACAAGGCAAATTATTCTAGTGTTCTGTCAAACACCACTTTTAAACTAAAACATTTCACTTATTTATCCTGACAGAACAGGAAATCCATATATTTTTGAAAATCCCTTTTCTCACCCTTATCCAGAAGATCACAGCTTGGAGGTCAACTAAGTCCTGGCTCAGAGAAAATTTTTTACCACACCCTAACCACACTGGATAATTTATCCTGGCTAAATAAAAAAGGAAGGAGTTTGGACTCACACACGAGATGCAAAGTGCCTGCTCTCTATCAGGTTCACCCCGTTTTCATTAAGTGCTTCAACTCTTCTCTTCAGCACCACCAGCAGCTGTTCAAATTCCTGATGCTGCTTCAGCAGGCTTCGAACAGCATCTACATGATCCTGCATTTAAGAAAAAATTTGATCAAGTTTCTTTCTTAGTCATCTGTTGTTTCTGCAGCAATGAAAAAGAAAAATGTTGGACCTTATTTTCCCCCTTCTCTTTCAGGCAGGAGATACTGTGTACATTTGCATGTGCCTAAGGACATTCAGGGCTACAAACAAACAGCAGGTGTTTAGGTTTGCATTGTATCTGGTTCTTCTGGTTTGTATTTCTGTTATGGTTCCATTTTCACCATTTAAGAAAATCTGTACACATCTAGGTACGTGCAATACAAAAGGATGTAAATAAGTAGAACTTTATTCCATCTAGTTGACCCAAAAGTATCAAAGTTTCTCTCAGCTGAAAGCATAAATGAGGGTGAGATATCACAGCCTCCTCCTTCACTCATCTGGTGAATACTGCCTGCATTTGGTTTTTACCCTCATTTGCTTTAATATTCTTAAAATACTGAATGAAAAGAAAAAGCTTCATTTTTTTTAAAAAAAAAAAATCAGGTTTTTACTTCACACACACACACAAAAAGATTAATTATGTTCAAGCCAAAGCCTTTTTTTTTAATGGTTAGCCATCAAACTGATGAGCCAAACCATTGTTTGTATACAAACCATCTGAAATGTACAAACACAGGAACAAATCACAACTCTAGTTGCTTTTAATATTCTTTTTTGAGAGACAATGAGCCTGGTTCTCATAAAGATGACTGACAATAAGAACGTTAATAAGGATCCATGTGTCTAGTTTCCAAGTATTACTATGCCATGACCATAAGAAT
Source organism: Merops nubicus (assembly GCF_000691845.1). Lineage (NCBI taxonomy): Eukaryota > Metazoa > Chordata > Aves > Coraciiformes > Meropidae > Merops > Merops nubicus. The sequence goes on along the minus strand of NW_008622365.1, from coordinate 53,769 downwards.
GACAAAACTGATCTAATTATGAAAATTTTGGCTACTTCCTGGATAGGGAGATGAAGTAGGAGAAGACAAAATCAGCTGCTGTACATACCCCAAGGTCATCCCCCCGGAGAAAGGCCTCGTGGCCAGAGAGGGCTGCATTGATACGGTCTCCTTCCCTGTAGAATTTCTGCAATTTCAGGCCATCCTGCAGCTTTTTCTGTCGCTGTTCCCACAGTTTCTCCAGCTCTTTGTTCTCCACAGCAAGCCTCTCCATGGACTGGTGGACATCTACAGTCCTGCTGTTACTGAGTTGTTCGTGGATCACTTTGCGCCCCAGCTCTTCCAGCTGCACAAATCTTCTCAGAATCAAAAAGAAAAGTGAGACCTCACTGCATGAGGGAATATGCATTCTTTTTCACCACAGCTCTTTGCTCTCTTGGCAATGCACAGACATTAACCGTCCCCCACTCCCTCTCACTTTTTTTCCAGCTGGCCATCACTGTGAACCACAAGTGGAGCTGGTTGTGTGCTGAGGGATCCATGCTGGAGGCACTAGGTCTCCCCATTTGGACTAAAAGCCCATATAAGCAGGCTTTCCCATTAAAAGGGAGAGTGTCTGGAACTTCATAACCATGCAGAAGGAGAATTGAAGATGATGGCAGCAGGAAGCATAAGGCCTGAGAGGGGAAGGACTGGAGGAACTGAATTAAAGTGCAGATGACGCTATCTGAGTGCGAGGACAGGTTGTGGAATGCCACTCCAAACATACAGCACCTTCTTCCCCCTCCATCAGCCATCAGGATAAGTATGAAAAAGCTAATTGGATTTTGTGTTCCACTGTCTCCTTCTGACACTAGCTCCAAGAGCATTTGAATAAAGTTTCAGCATCACTTTCATACATAATTTATGCACACGATAGAGTTTTCATCTTCACAGTACTGTTGTCATATCACCCCAGTCTGCCCACCCTGACCTCATCTTCCTACCTTTCTTTCTGAGCTCTAATTTCTTTCAGCAGGTCCTGATGTTCCTTCAGCAGTTGTTCTGCAGAAGCCACATCCACACCCATTTCCTCACTGCTCAGTTTCTCCCGAATGCTTTCTGCCCACAGCAGGAGCCTGCGGCTGTCTTGCAGGAAGGACTGTTGATTTTGGGCCCTTTGCAGAATGTCCTGCTTCTTTTGGGTCTCCAGCTTAAGCTTTGCCAGAAGCCTCTCCATGTTCTCCACCTGCTCAGTGATGGCCCTGCTCTCTGCAGGGTTAGTGTCCCTAATCCTACAAGAGGAAACAAAATACCTTCAATTAGATTAACTTTTCAGGCATTTAGAGCTTGAACCAATACTCTTTAAAATGAATGGATTTAGGTAGTTGCACTTCCATTAAAAAGAAAGTCAATGAAGGCAACAAATGCTCCACACTAGCAAGAGATACTGGTGTGGATATCGTGTACTGCAGAAAGTGGATCCTTTTGAAAGACACTGGTAAACACTGTTGGGGTTCAATGGTTCATTCCCCATTGTGAATGTACAGAAAACTTAAAGCAGCAATAAACTTTAAATGCATGTCTCAAATTCAAACTGCTGTGCACAATTCTCTGCTATCTTTCATCCTTGTTTAACTCAATTACCTTCTTTCAGGACCTCAATGATACCTAGTTCAAAACATGGAAGTAGCTCCCATCAGTAGAGATAATCTGTTAAAGCTACAAACAATTCTGTGCTATTTATCCTCCTGTAATAGTGGAGTCTGGGAGCAATCACTTCACCAATCACCCAGCCATACTCAAGAGAGATGATCATAATCCAGCAAGCAAGTCAGCTCTTCAGGTGGCTAAAAAGAGAAACTTCAAGAGAAACTTCTGAAACTGCTCATTCTTTTCATAGCCATAATTTACAACACGATCTTAGAGAGCTGGTGAGGAATGTGGAAACAAAGTGCAGGTTCCTTACGATATTGCAACGCTCCTCAAGTATTCAATTCTCCTCTCTATCAGCAGGACCTCTCTCTCAACTGCAGACAGTTTGCGCTTGTCCGACTCCAGCCCAGCAGGTGAGTTCCCTGGTTCCAGATCCCTGAGCTGCAACATCTTGTCTTGCAGTAGTACTCCTATGCTCTGACAGTCCTGCAGAAATGTCCTCACGTCAGCCACTCCAATCAGCTCAGAGCCCTTCTCTTCCTTCAGGGTTTCCATGAGTTCCCACCTTGGAGAGAGAGAACCCGATTAGCAAAAGGACCCTGCTCAGGTGACCAGAACACACTGGGCATGATGCCAATAAACAACAGTGGCCCAAATCAGGACCCATATTGTGTCTCTCAGTTCCAGCTGGGTGCCATGGTGCAAGGAGCACGTACACATCGGGTAGTAAATGTACATGATGAAGTCCAAGAGGATCTGATGCTCCTTTCCATACTGGTGAAGGGCACCCTCACCCTGCTGTTTAACCAAATCAGCTGCTGCAGTGCAAAACAGACAGAACTGCTCTGAATCCATCACTGTTACTTGTGGGTGGATTCATGTTGTGCTTTAGCACACACACACAAATTGCTGCAGTTTGAATACCTCAGTGTCAGCGGCTTAGAAGCACCCTCCAGCCCTGGAGGCAAGAAACTGGGGTCAGGGCCAGCCAACAGCCAGTGTGGCTGAGGCCCTTTCCCATGGGTGACAGTGGGGACAGGCTGCCTGGCAGCTCTGAGGATTGGGACTCACCTCTGGCCCTGGCTGCCATCCCATGCCTGCCCTGTTCACCTCCCTGTGGGACTGGCCTGGCATACTGAGTTCCTTCTCCCCATCCCAAAGCCAGCAGCCAGCCCTTGCTGCCTGTGGACCTTCACCACAAACTAGCATGGCCATGGGGACTACAGGCTGCCCCTGTCACCTGCCCTGCTCCCTGGTTGGGGTACCTGAATACAGCAAAACTGGAAACCACTTGAAAAACAACCCTCAGGCCACCTCTGGGAGTTCCAAATCTACCAGACAGGTATTCTCTGTGTAGTCTAGATTGGGTGTGTAAGGTCAAGCTCTCCAATTGCCTCCATGAGACAATCATTTTACCAGTAGCACCTTTACCTGCTGTTGATCTCCTCCAGCCAAATTTGAATCTTAGAATATTTGCTGGGACTGCTCTTTCCATATTTAACAGCTAAGTGTTCAATATCTCCCAGGTGGCCTTTGCCTGCAGCCAGTTCCATTAAAAAGCTCTAAACCAGGAAAGATAAAAGAAAGCAGAACTTGAGGTTTTTTCATGTTTATGGATTCTCAATAATTAATCATATCTACTCATCTCCCACTTTCACAGGTGGTTTCTCCACTTACCTGTCTGCTGGCACCATACACACTTGTGCTTGTAGTTCCCCTATAGCCCTGCTGACCCCCCAGTGTGTCCACCACACCTATGCATGTATGTCCCAGTCCACTGGGCTGCAAATGCACTGCAGGGTTTTTTCATCATCTGTTGTTTTCTTCAAGTGTCATAAGATAAGCCACAAAAAGAATCCTTTTGTACCATCAAATTTGTACAGGATACCACATCCACAGAAGTTAAATGGACAAAATGATGTCAGGTTTGATAAGCTTGGCATAGTTTATACAAAAGAAATAACTGACACATGCCCAACTCCATAAGCTGAAATGAATGAACAACTCTCAAAACTTCATTTCTCAACTTTATCTATTCTCCCAAGGTCAATCTGATTTTGAAAGTGTGATCTTTGAGCAGGGAAAAAGGATACCTGATATTTCTGCTGCATAACCTCCACGTTGTCTGCTTGAGGCTGAAGAGTCCGGAAGATGTTCTCTTTCTCTTTCATCCATGACTGAAATTCTTCACAGGAGCTACAGAAGCGGTAATACCCAATCATCTCCTCCAGAGCCTTTCTTCTCTCCTATAAAACAGATGAAGACTTAAGTACTGCTGTAATCACTCCTTGCCATTTGAAGGGAAAAAAAAACAAACTAAAAAAATCCTTGTATCTAAACTACAACACACTGACTTAATAGTTTTGTCAGACACTTTTGAAAGACAACAGAACATATTACCTTAATATCACAATAATTCTTTCCACAGCAACAGTGCTTTAAAAGCTGTGCTCCTTGCAGATGCTGATGGAAGATTTACCTCATTGATCTCAGGATTATATGAAAGTCCCACACAATATGCTTTTGTTTGGTCTTTAGGGCAAGATGGGAGTGAAAAGTAATAGGTGGAGAATGCAGATTATTTTTGTTTTTTTCTGGTATCAGGTAAGACAGCCCAAAGATTTAGGAGCTGTAGTAAGCAAACATTAAAGAAAAAAAAAAATATACAAAAGAATCCACTCTTCATAAAGAAAAAAAAATAGAAGGCAAACAGGAAGTTTGCCAATATACTTTGTTTTGATACAAAACTTCAACAGTAATCTCAAGCCCTGAAGTTCTACAGGACTTCACAGGATCAAGGCATGTAATTAAAGTGAAAAGCAGAAGACATCACAGCACTTAACCTCATTTAGCATTACTTTGGACTTGACTATTTTCATGAACTGCAAAGCACTGGAGGAGATACTGAACCTCAGCCATGCTCTGTAGATTTTCATAAAGTGAATCTATTTCATCTTGGGCCTTCCAGATGTTCTCTGGAAGAAAATGAACATCTGGACTGGAGTTTCCAGAGGATGCATTTTCAAATGTTGGCCGGGTTCGACGGAATGATAGCTTAGTTGTCTTCTGATTGATGCCACTTGGAGTTTCCATCTTCACCATCTGTTAAGCAAAATTTAACAGAATCAATGGATGAATATTTCTGATTTGGATAAAGATTTGACATGGAAGGAAAATTTGGACTTGCTAGTTCAAATCATAATATTCTGACCCTTCAAACAAAACATATCCAGTATTTGTTCAGATCTGTTTCCTTTGTTTTATTCTGAGGGAATGAAATAATAACTGAAAAAAATTTTTGTTTATAGAAGTTTAATTTAGTTCATTTTAAAGTATATTGATTCAGCAAAAATTCTCATTTTCTGCCTACCTCAAGGCTGAATTTTGTTTGTTTGTTTTATAATTTTTAAAATTGCCAAGAAACCAAGGAACCACTATGCTCACAGTTCTGTTTATGGTGATGTTTTAGTACCTGAACATTTCCTATTTCAAAGCCTGTGAGTACCCTAGTAAATAAATGCTTTTATTCACACGTTGATAACATCTTGTCACATGCTTTTTCGTGTTTAATAACAAGGCAATTGTAATTTTATTCTCATAAAAACTCATGTTGGAATCATGAGGTAAAGGAAAGGCCCAAAGTGGTGCTTGTAGTTGTCAGACAGGTTTGGCTGACATTAGGTGGGCTATGAGTGGCCAACGCCATCCTTTGTCACCTAAAAAACTTGCCTCAATCCTAATAAAAAATTTACTCCAAATCAAAAGAATGCTTTTGTTTAGGTCATGCGGAATACTCTATTCTGTAAAAATCAAAATACTTTGGATCATTTAAAACCTTTTCATTTACATTCTTCAACAAAACATGGCACAACCCCTCATCTACTTACTGCAGCTGGAGCCTGCCCTGCTGCAATGTCAGCCTGCTCTTTGAGGCGCCTCATCTCGGAGGAGTAGGCTGCAATCTCCTTCTCCAGGCGCAAGTGACGGTGCAACAGCGCCTCGGCGCTCGACTCGTCCTTCCCATAGTCCTTGCTGGCCAGAAGAGGTTGTATTTCTTGCAACCATGAGTTTGCTTCATCGATGTCAGCAAAGTACTGAAGGAACACAGGGAAGAAAACACTTAGTTTCATCCTAAAAGTACCATATCCAGCTCATTCCTCTTTGGAAAATTATGAATAAGGAGAAATGCCGTTAGGTTTGTAGCTATAAGATTGCTTCCAAACTGATGATGTGTCTCATGATCAAACACAGACAATTCACAGAATCACAGTTCAGAATTCAAGGGTTGCCTGGATAACTCTTTAAAAACTCCTAACCAACTAAAACTTTGTGGTGCTGAACAGAAACAGTAAAAGGAACCCATAATGGAAGATGCTTGTAGGCACCATGTAATTCCGACATGTATTTCCTAAAGGTTCTAAGAAATAGTCCAACAACAAACAAGGAACAGTCTACAACAAAAGCTTTCTTCTTTTTTTTTTTTCCAGAACTTGCAGTTTGCCTGGCTATGGAAAAAAGAAAAACGAGATTTTGAGATACAGAGTAAAGTTACAATAGGAAAGAAAAACCCAGCCCATAGTAGTGAAGGAAAAAGAAAGAAGATCTAAAATACCATAATGATGTTAAACTTACCAGAGAGAAGAGAGAATGTAGACTTTATTCAAGAACAAAGCTGTTAAGTTTTGTTCAAGTGTTTCATGTGAACAACAGTCTGAGAAAAAAACTTATGAAGGGCAGAATAATAATACCTGAGGTAATGTCATGGGATTTCTGAATGCTGCTTTTATAAGAGCTCTTTGTTTGCACGTGTGAACATTTGTAGATATAGCAGTATAGATCAGAATGTCAAGGTCAAAGATTTCTCAGGCTTTGGGAAGTTCATGGTCAATCCAAGTCTTAGGGCATGTTTTATTTTTTTTTGTTTTGTTTTTTTGCTTTTTGGGGTTTTTTTTGTGTGTTTTTTTTGTTTGTTTGTGGTTTTTTTGTTTGTGTTTTTTTTTTTTTGTTTTTTTTTTTGGTTTGAGTTAATTTTGTGTGTTTGTGTTTTTTGGGTTTGGTTGTTTTTTGTTGTTTTTTCATGTTAGAAAAATGTTGCACAGCTACCCAGATCCCACCTTCAAAAAAGACTCTGCATCAGCACTGTTATGTGAGCTACTTCCATTAGTATTTTGAACTTAGAGCAGCTCCCAGCTGCTCAAATGTGCTGCCTGGTTGGCTTGCAGGAGGATTGGGACTTAGCTACTGGAGATCTTTATGAAGACTGACACAAAGGCTTCCTGCCACTGTTGCCCTGTATGTGGGGCCATGGGGCAGAACAGAACCACACCCATGTCCACACACCACAACAGATCCCGTTACCTGTTTGATGAGAGCTGCTGCCTGTAGGCGGCTTTTGCGATCAGCCACCTCTTCCTGGAGCTGCTGCCACAACATCTGAAGGTTGTCTGTCTGCCTCAGAATGTCCTCTTGGTGAACAGGGTTCTTCTGGCTCAGCTCCAAGCCCCTCCTCATCACATCTGCACATACGGCCCTATGGGAATTGCACTCTGCTTCGAGAGCCTAGCAGAAGGATGGGAGACACGTCAGCACCCTCACTCCCCAGGAGCTGTGAGAAAAGGTGGGGGTCCTGTTCTCTGCTCCTGTAATCCACGTGTTTCCAAGAGCCCTGGGTCTTATCTGTGCTTGTGACTTTTCCCTGAGTCCTGACATAATTGCCCCTTGGCTCCACACTCATAAGTTTTTGTCCTACTTTTTGCCTTTGATGTGAAGCTTGTTATGCAGCCTTCTCTGAAGGAGATGTTTGTTTGTTGTCCACTAATTTGGTTGTCTTACGCTTTCCAGAAGCAACAAATAGATGCATGCAACTGTGTATTAAAACTACAGAAAGGCTCCTGTTTCAGATTTATCATACAAGTTCTCAAGTCCACAGGTCTCTTCACTTGTTCACAGTGATTCTTTGCCCTAAGAAAGCAGTAGCTCGTGTAGCTGATTCTTTTATGTTAGTCCACAACAAGCTCTTAGGGAAAGTGGTAATGGATTTGTAAGCTCACAGAATGTTATCCATCCTATTTCCTGATATCTGTCTTCTTTTCACTACCTCTTTCTTTCCCCACATGTCTCTTGGCCAGGCAAGGTGAGTGGGAAAACAAGAACTAGCATACTTTTTTCCCCTCCCAGCCAATGTGAGCTAATACGGAGCCCAGGGTCTTCACTGGAAGCCACATGTATAGTCCAGGATGAAGAATATTCCTTCTCTACACTTTCTTTCCACTCTTGGGGAAAAATTCCTACCCTATAAACTTTTTTAAAAAAATTCCAAGCATTGGTCACAGCACTTGAAATCATGAGTGGCTTGACAGCTTTCTTACAAGTTCTGCACTGACTGAAGGACATAAAATCTTGCCATAATACAAAGACAAGGCACCATCAGCCAAATGAGATACCTTGTTTTTCTGAATAGAGGCCATAATCTGGCTGACATCCTTCCCTAATGTTGTTGTTCTTGCTAGCTTCCATTTCTCAGAGATCCACGATTCTTCCTCTTTGCAGTCCCGGAAGAATTCAAAAAGCTTCAAAGCCTCTTCTAGCTGATTTTTTCTGAAACACAGAAACAAACCGTAGACCTCAGTCAGAAATAGGATCCCATGGAGACAATGGCAGCATAAACAAAGAAGAGTTTGGAAAATTCAGAATTTGAATGCTTTTAATTCTTCTTTGTCATAGATTAATTTATTCATGGAAGAAGAAAAAGGAAATAAATTTACATTTCCCTCTTCCTCTAGGAGATAACCACATGCTATTCAGACTCCACATAAAGCAAGTCATAATAAATACTGAGGATGAAGCTGTTCTTCAGCCATGAAAATGAGTGATCTCTTTTAGTCAACTGCAATCAAGACACTCAAGTTGCTTGTGTTCCATCTTTACAAATGGAGAAATGAAAAAAATGCTGGGAAGCTGTGTCTTCTGATTGCAGGAGTGGTTGGCCACTCTAGTCAGGCAGAAGAGAGCCATAAGCACAGTCCTACCGTGACTTGCTCAGAGCTGTAAGGTTCTGATACAGCTGACGAAGCATCTGAACTTTGGCATAAAGCACTTCTGGTTTAGCTGTGCTGTCCTTGCTGATCTCTGCTGTCCTCTGGGTGATGTGTGTCAGTCTGTCACCATAGGAAGAGATCTGCGAGTCAACCAAGTTGTGCTTCTGCAGCAAATCTACTACTTCCAGGAGCTGCTTCCCACAGTCCTGGGAATTCACTAGCACCTGCAAACAAAGGCAGAAAACAAAAGGCATTGGCAGGGAGTGCATCCAGGGGCTCAGTACCAAGAAGTTAGTTGAAAGGTTCCTGTTGGCTCTCATAGCTTCTGAATGTAAAAGAATGCTGTGAGCTGGGTAAAGCTGAAAAGCTGCTTAATTAGAGGAGCCATGCTTTTCTTTCAGTTTCACAAGCTAATGACAACAATCCAGAATTTCTATCTACTGCAGCACAAGTAATGGTCTCTTCAAACAAGCATCTATTTTCACACCTAAGATGTTTCTATTGCTTAAGCACTCAAGGTCTCAGAATTCATGGGCGTGAGGAAAAGCCCTTTGCTATATGTGCATCTGTAGGCAGATTGATTCACAGTCTGTGTTTGGAGAATTCTGGAATGCCTCATTTTATGGTGTGTTTTGACTGCAATGTTTTTTTTTGTTTAAAGAATTTGCCTTTGCTATTTAAATAATGAAATTAAGTACTTCATGGTATTTAACTGGTGGCTGATGAAGGTACAAGTGCTTAAAAGTCTGTCCTCTTTAACTCTGTCAATGGACACAATTATCAATCCTACTGTAGGATGTCATCTTTCCTTACCAATCTTCTCCAATATCCTCAAGCTATCATGGTTCCAACAACGTCATTACCTTTAGGTGTTCTTTACTTACTAAACAGGACAGAAATATTAATAACTTACAGATAGCTCTTATCTTCAACTAGAAATTCACAACTTCATATAGCATGTTGACTCTTTCAACTTAAGTACGAGGCAACCCGTAGTCAGAAGGATTTTTCTGTCTTTAAAGAGGACAAGGCAAGACCAAAGGGTGTATATATGCTTCCTATCATTACAAAATCAATATGAAACCAATTATTTCCTATGCTGAAGAGAACTGGGGCTCTGACTCTCTAGTAACACTTGGAAATTCTTGCTAAAGGCCATCACTGTGCATTTACAGTGGAACATCTCTCACAAGTAAATACTTGAAAGTCAGACACATGAGCTAATCCCCTCCTGTGTGATCACTGGAGGTACTTCCAGAAGGTAATTCAGAAAAATGACATGGAATTTGAATAGTAGGCTTGTTTACTCCACTTTTGCTTTCACACTTCTAAATTTGTGAGATTATAACCCATCTTTATTCCACCACATTGCTTGAACCTGTACTGCGCTCACTGTAATACTACATCTGGTTTTCTGATTAGGGAGAGCCCCTTGTAGCAAAGCCACTTTTTTCTTAGTTACCTGCAATGATGAACTGAAATGCCCAGTTAGGCATCTAAGTAAAAATGCTGTATTTTTTCTATAGCTCCTACTTATCTTTGCACCAGACAGCCCCTGAAACACGAGGGTATTTTTAGGGACACACACGGGTAGCAGTGCAGGCTGTGTGCCAGTGGAGAGGGTTCAGTACCTGCAGCTCTTTCAGCTCTTCTGTGATGGCATCAACATCCCTCAGCAGGCCCAGAATCTCCTGCATGGTACCCAGGGAGCGTTGTCGTCTCTGCAGCTGATCCAGAAGATCCTGCCATTGGTTTGAAATGCTCTTTTGCCTACAAAGGAAGGGATAGAAATGACCAATTTGGACTTTGAGCAGTGCTGGGGTATTCCCAGTGCTTGAAGCTTTGAAGGACCTAAATGAACACATATAACTTTTGCCACCTGTACAAGTTCATGACCAAAGAATGGGTCAAAGCAATGTTATCTAATTAATGTGATCACAGAGAGGAATTTTGAGGAGCATATCAACAGTCACTGACTTTTTAAAATTTAGACATTGTTTTTCATGGATCTTCACACCTGACATCTCACATTGCTTTCATTTGATACAATGGAGAGGCCTGCAAACAAAGAAGTGGTCTGCAAATAGCTACTTAAAGTAAAAAATTAATCTAAAATGTATCATGAGTCACAGTCTGATCTCATTAAAAAAAAAAAAAAGTTTGATTTACTCTTTTATAATTTTTTTTCTTAGTTTTCCCACAAGTTCTGTTTTTTTCTGAACTTTGGAATTGAAATACCACAAAAGAAGTTATTTGTATAGTGTTCTTATTCCTTCCCAATTATAGGCTAGGTTGATAATCAGAGAAGTCATAATCTCTTAATATTTGCTCCAAACTGGATCCTAGCTGAGAAGACTTTGTGTCTTAATTAAATCTTTAACTTTCTAAACTACACTCTGAAAAAGTAATGTGTTGATTCAGAAACAAAACAAAACAAAATAAACAAACAAACAACAACAACAAAACCCCAGTATCCCTATGAACATTTTTGATAGAAAATAGAATTTTTGGCAGAACAAATATTTTCATATATAATGAAAATATCTTAAAACTATTTTTTACCAGAAATTAGTCTGAGGGTTTGATCATTCAAAACAAATTAGTTTTAAAGGGCAAGCATTTGTCTTATCTGATGAGAGCATTCACAGGTAGAAGAAATTCCTGTTTTTTTTGCTGGTTCTACTCATGAGGAGCAGAGCTGTGACTCATAGAGACAATTAATTTTCTTCCATCACACCACAGAATTTCAACCTCCTCTGCTAGACAGCCTCACAACCCTCACTCACTTCTTCACAATTTGGTCTTTGCCATGATAGTTCTCCTGGCTGATGACTGTGGCCATTTCATCCAAAGCTGTGAAGCGTTCCCTCCTGGGGAGCACATCTGCCACAATGGCTTCCAGCTTCTTGTTGGCAGCCTCCATCCTGTCTGCGCTCTCTGGCCAGAAGTCCTGCTTCCCTATCACCTTCCTCATGTCTTCCAGGTAGGACTCACGCAGGGCTGCCTTCTTCAGGAACCTCTGGGCCAGCTGTTCCAGCTTTTCTAGCCTCAGCATCTCCTTCTGCAGTGCTTTTCCCCGGTTGTGCTCTGCCTTTTCCAGGGTAATCCAGTGCTTTTCCACATCCTGCAGTGTCCTCCCTTCTGGGGGCAAGTACGGCCGTTGGTTGTTGGCTCTCTGCTTGGTCCTGATGCTGAAGAGATGAGCTTCAATCATGCCTTTCTCTTGATATTTGAAGGGTTTCTCCCCGGTGCGGAAGGTCTTGAAGTTGGCCATGAGCAGCCACATTTCCTGAAGAGAGTTGGGGAACTGACGGTCATCCAGTTCCACCACCTTCTGTTTAATCCATTTCAGGAGGTCAGAGACCATCTGCTCATAGAGAAGCTTCAAGTCATCTATCTCCTTCAGGAAGAACACGATCTGTGATGGGAAGGTGAAGTTAAAAGCCACATAAGAAAGAGAATGAAGCAAGGTGGGTGAACAGGAAACATCTTCATAAACCAAGCTTAGGATTCAGACAGTTCAATATATGCCAGGAAAATTGTATTTAACCAGCAAGTTGCCATAATCATCACTTTTTTTTTTTATATCAATGTGATGATAGCTGCCACATCTGAGGCCAGGTGAAATCCTAGAATAACCTTCCACAAAACACAGATAAAAAAAATATTACTTAATGTTTCATTTCAGTTTTTGTTTAAGAAAAGGTTAATTTTGGAAGAAAAGTATGGATGTGGAGACTGTCAGCTGTTCCTATGTGGACGGATTAGAAAGCAAGAATCCCAAAATGAGGGTTCATATTTTTTGTTTCACAATGGAATTTTTTTTGTTTTGTTCCTTCCCAAAACCAAAATGATTCTACCCCATCTAATATGCAATTACATTCTCTTAGCTTCACCACCTTAGGCTGTTAGGAGACTATCTGACAAGATCCTGGTTCTCCTACATGCCCACACCAGACTGTGGTCAAACTGCCCCTTCTCAATCTCCTCTGTTGGAGCTGTTTCTCTTTATATAAATTATTAGAGAATGTCTCATGGCCAAGCAGGGTTTTGGTAAGGATGTCAGCTCTGGTTCATTTTCCAAGTCCAGGACATTTATCTGTGTCATTTGTGGTCTTTATTTCAAGTTCAGGTAAACAATGGAGCAAACATTTAGAATTAAATCCCTAAAGAACTAAAACCTGGTAGAAGGAAATCATCCTTTCTTTGCATTTTACATTTTCCCATCTTTGTATTTTTCATTTATAATACATTTTTTCCTTGTCCTAACTTAGTAGCCCACCTGCAGACATCAGGTTTAATGCTGAACAACGTTGTCTGCCTCTGTCATTCCCCTGAGCCTGCCTGCTCCAGCCAGACAGATTAAGGGACCAAGCAAAGACCCAGTCCCTGCAAGTGGTAATCTGCTTTTACCTACCAGAAAGTGCACTTGGCAACGAATAAGTGCCACATTGTTGGAAGAGGAGTAAAACAGCACCAACCTTCAGTGCAGGAAAAGCAGCCCATGACATCAGGGCTCCCTTCTGTTTTTTCTGCCATCGTACCCAGTTCTCGCTGAAAGATCCTAGCAAGTGCATGGTCACCTCTCACAGGAGGGGGAAGGGAGATTTACCTCCCCGAGCTGATTCTCTCTGCCATCCTGGTCACACACTTAGTCTGAACTCAGAGGCTGCCTTGACACATTCAGGCTTCCCTCCCCAATCCTATTAGTGAACTTGGAGCTGCCTATTTGAGGGGACTAAGGCCATGAAGAGATTAGCATCTGTTTCACTCTCCTGAATGTTTGTAGGTGCCAGAAATGCAGGAAGGTGCAATATTAGAGACAGGCTAAAAATAAGGTAAAGAGAGAAAAAGAAGCAGCTAACTGGAAAGAGAGAGAAAAGAAGGAATAAACATATCTATGCAAAATGGAAAAAAAAAAAAACAGTGGAGCACAAGAACTGGAAAAGGACAAAGTAAGAAATATTCTTTCTGTTTTTTTTCTCCTAATACAGAAGCTACAGCCCATTTGATCCTTATGGTTCCTCTAATAAATATTTAGCAACTCAAGGACTATTTTGGGTTTATGAGAAGAAAAAATGTCGTCTCCTGGTCAAAATCCAGACACTCACATCCAGACCAGTCAAATCTTCCCACCCACTTTCCTCACCGGTGCCAATCTTTGCTTGACAAAATTCCAAGTCCTGCTCTCATCTAATGCTTCTCTTCAGATGACATCACTGTTACTGAGACACGTTTCAGGATCATCTTGTCCTTGTCCCAGACCACTTTGTTAGCTGAGCAAACCCTGCTTTGCAAAAGCTTTTTACCTTGTCACCACCAAGTGAAGTGGTTGAAGCCTTAGTCTGGATTTATGTGCCTCCTATTAAGCAATATATTCCCCCTCTCAGGTACACAGGCAGTTCTACTAGTCCAAATGTTCATGTAGGACCCACCCTGGTTGTGTGGGTTTTCTGCAGGCTATTTGGTTTATACCCTTGACAAAACCAGAACAGATTACTCTGAAGGTGGAAAACAAGTTCTAAGGAAAGTGGTCTTCAGTGGAACAGTTACAAAATTCTTTCAGTTTTCCATCAACAGGGCACAATTAGTTTATGATATAAATTCTGATCATATGTGATACAAAATCTATGTGGAAATTGAAAAAAAAAAATTGTTTTAGCTTTGGAGATTCCTCCCCCCAGGGGTGTTTCCCCTTCTTTTGCACTCTCATTTTTCATGTCTTTTTTTTTTATTATTTTTTATTTTGCATTTTGTACCTAAGGAGTTAGAAATAAAGGATGAGGATTTTCACATGAAATAAAAAAGTGAGATAAATGCAAGCCCCTTTAAAGATCAGAGAGTCTACAGACACTTCTCAAGAAGTGAGATCATGCATTTAACTTCTGCCTTCTGAAGACAGCAAAGAACTTACTTTGGCAAGTCGCTTTTGGATTGTCTGGCCTTGCTTCAGTCTGGAGAAGTAGTGGTAATAGAGGGACACATAAGTCATGATGGATCTCTCATCTGGGTAGGGGACTGCCACATCCTCAGCATCAAGCAGTCTGCTGATTCCCAGCTCTTTCTCAGCAACGTTGAAGGCATTGTTCAGGTTTTTGATGGGCTGGTCCTGCCGCAGTGAGCTATAGTGGATAAGATCAGGCCTGGGAAGGAGAACAACAGGGCGTGGAGGGGAGGAAAGATTTGTGTTTGTTATAAGTTCTTTCAGATTATAAACCATAAACTTTATTAGACAAAGGAATGTGACATTAACTCTGAAATTATTCTATCTCACCCTGAGCTTCATCCAAGAGCATCACCCCTTGCCTACATAACAGGAAGAATATTGTCCCTTATCAAACTGAAGTAGCACACCCAGCAGATCTCTGCCCTTCACTTATTTCTCCTCTTTCCTGATGGGTGAAAACCAAGAGAAGCAATTCTGAAAAGGGAGGTGACTCCCAACTGGGGAAGCTACAGGATCCTACCATAGTATCCTGCAGAAGATGTGAAAGGACTACTAATGGGAGAAGAGATGTTCAAGGTTATTCTCAGGTGTTTTCTCTCTCCTGTTTTGGGCTTTTTTCTTCACACTTTTTCAGGGGGTCAGAGAAAGAAGAAAGAAAGGGACTGGGAGGTTGCTTACTCTATTACAATTGAACGTGAAGGTATACATGCTCACAAAGTTCATACAATAAAACCAGCCTGCACTGATACCCTTGTGTGTCCCAAAAATAGTAACTTTTGAAAAAGAGCAATGGGAACATGACTGAGGAGCTAAGACCACATAATAGGCACCATTGTTCAGATGTGTGATTTTCCTTGGAAATTTATTTTTATGCCCAACCAAAGGAACTACCAAGCAGGAGGCTTTGGTCCCTCCTTCCTTAGAGAGAAAGTATCTACTTAAGCAACTATAGGCTTCAGTGAGAAAGAACAAATAGAATTTGAGAGTTTCTTGACAAATACTTGTAATTTAGACCCCAGAACAACTTGTGCCAGAGCTAGAGACAAGAATGAACAACTCCTCCTGAACTGATCCATCAGATCTTACCTGTGAGCGTGTATGAGGGCATTGAAGGCCAGCCCATCACTCCAGCTTTTGGAGAAGTCCTTCACATTCACATTGGAATAGCTGGCAGTTTTATGCTGGCACCAGAGGAGTAAGGCTTCATTGGCAAATAGAACATCAGCTCTGCCTCCAAACTCTTCCTGTGAAGAGAGCAGAGAAATGAAAAATCCATGTGAACAATATATGGAAGTAACATCAGTGGGTTTACACTTCTATTTCCAAAGATCACTTTGTATTACTGCTGACCTATTCACAAATGCCCTCAAAGACTTGCAGAATGTATCTGCCAGGCAGGTAGAATGCACAAAAGTCATTTTCTATTAAAGTAAAAGTAAATTCAATGAACTCGGAGCTTCTAACATGAAATGCAGGTGTTAAAAGGCTTTAAAATGTTTCTCTTCTGCAAGGTCTGTAGAAATCAAGTAGAAAGCAAAGCTCAGTTTATTTGCTTCCTTAGCTGTGAACTAAAATTCAGAAACAAAATACAATGCATCCAGGTCTAATATTAGAAAATATTAACTTTGATTTCATAATATCTTCATAGGACCTTATCTTTCATGTACTTAGAGTAAAAGTTAAATAATTTAAAAAGAATATTTTTTCTTCAGAGAAAGAGCAAAGGAGCAGCATGCAGTTCAAATCTAGGGAGAATTGTTGACAGAGAAATTCTTTAGGAAGTCAAAAGCCAGTAAAAAGTTTATGGAAGAGAGTGAGGAACACAAATATCCTGTTTATCTCCAAGTTACTGTTTTCTGTCTCCTTGAGAAACTATAAAATGGATTCAATAGTTTTTTGAAAATTCTGGCTGAGCAACTGGGTAATGTTATAAGATCTGCATGATTAAAATGGTTGGCAAACTGCATCAAAATAGTCCTTGCCAGCATGAAACTCTACAAAGTCTCTGACTAGTCAGGCAAAAAGACAAAAACACTGTTTTACCTTATCAAGTTTGATAGATGAAATCTGAAATCGAAGTATAATGATCCAGATAAGTCCCAGGATTAAGGTTCTATCACCATCTACAATATTCTCAGGACCAATCACTTTTACCTGTACCTGCTAATAAACCAATATCCATTCAGCATAAAAGTACTCGTTTGCAGCAATCTGAAGAAGGCATCTCTGTGAAACAAGCTGTTATTGAAGAGAGTGTTCAGGCTGTTTTCTTAAAGGAAGGTAGCTTTACATGATCTCTTCATTTCTCTATACACCTGTGAGCTCCCACATTCACCCCCAAGCTCTCATGTGCACCAAGGAGGAGTTTCAGCACAAGCCTGGCAAAGGGACAGTGCTCTCAAAGATTTAAACTTCCTATAATGTTTTGAAAACTAGTGGTTAAGGAGAAAGAAGAAATACAATTCAGTGCTCCTTTTTCCAAAGAAGTGACAACAGGGCAAACTCAGGGACCATCTCACCTGTCTGGTCTCCAGCCAGCTCTGGGGCTCACCAAACACTACAAACATCCTACTGAACAAGCCATGGCTGCCTTCCCCAATATTACTTGAGCAGCAAGCAGGATTGTAGTTTATGTAAACAAGGTGATATCTCTTCAGGAAGCCTGAGCATGCTCTACAGGCTCCTGCTATCTGCACGATCCCTTCTTTGAAGGCTGGACTCATGTGACAAGTGATGGTTGGCCAGTCCAGCTGGCAGAGCCTGGCTGTGCACATACCACTGGGGCCTTAAGTGATGTGCAACCTTAGCAGGCACGTGTTAGCTGGAACCCTGTGATGTATTGCATTTGGCTTAGAATTAGCAAAAATCTAGATATTACATACTTTCCCACATCTAATGCTATGAAACCCCTTTGCTCCGTTGTATTTTACTGCACAGAGGTTTGTGTGATGGTTTTCCAGAGAGGTCTACAATAAATTGTTTGCTTGGTAAACAAAAAAAAACCCCAACATACTAACTTGTAGCTGAAATGAGGGGGAAATGATAATCATAGAACAGAATCAGAGCCCTGTCCACCCTGAACTTGAGTGTTTCCAGGGATGAAGCTTCTACTACCTCTCTGGGCAACTTGTGCCAGTGTTCCATTATCTTTACTGTAAAAAATTTCTTCCTTCTACCTGGCCTAAATCCCAACTCATTTACTTTAAAAACATCACCCCTTGTCCTGTTATAACAGGCCTTGCTGAAAAGATAGTCCCTGTCTTTCTTATAGGCTCCCTTTAAGTACTGAAAGGCTGAAATTAAGGTCTCCCTGAAGCCTTCTCTTCTCCAGGCTGAACAACCCCAACTCTCTCAGCCTTTTCTTATAGGAGAGGATTTCTGTGGTCTTCCTCTGGACCCACTCCACCAGGTTCATGTGTTTCTTGTGCTGAGGACTCCAGAGCTGGACACAGCACTTGAGGCAGGTGCTCACGAGAGCAGAGCAGAGGGGAGAATCCCCTCCCTTGACCTCCTGGCCACACTATTTTGATGCAGCCCAGGGTACACAGTTGGCTTTCTGGGCTGCACTCACATATTGTTGGCTCATGTTGAGCTTTTCATTAACCAGCACCCACAAGTCTTTCTCCTTAGGTCTGCTCTCAATCCATACTCCACCCAGCCTGTATTTGTGCTTGGGATTTCCCTGATCCAGTGGCAGGACCTTGCACTTGGCCTTGTTGAACCTCATGAGGTTGAATAATAATAAATAATGAGCATAATGCCACAATTAATTAGTAACACACACAAGCTGTTGTGATGTCTAGTATGAGTATCAGCTTACCTTGGATTTCAGAAACGTGATGGCTTTGCTGTTGTTTTCTAAGAAATGCACTCTCATTTTTCCCCTGTTTGGTCTGGGCAAAGCTTCTCCAGAGAGCAGCTCCAGAAGTTGCATAAGGGAGATGCCATCCTTCAAGTCTGTGTAAATATCTTCTATCTCAATCTTTACCTGCAAAGAGCAGTCAGGCAAATACAGACCCTGCCTGAACATTTGGTCCAAAGAACCCTCTACTTCTAATACTAAACAACCAAACAGCTTCCTGCTGTTTCACTGAGAGTTCTGTATCAGTGCTTGTGTGTGGAAAGTGATGAATCTTAATACAGAAAAAAGGGATTTGCAGAAGGACTGACATTATCAAAGTAGGCTGAAGTAAAAAAAAAAACCAAAGCAGTCCAAAACTGAGCAAAAAAAAGAAAAAAGCAGATTTTGAAAAATAATTTTTAAACCTTTTATTCTGAGCAACACATTTATATTAAAAATTGAGCTGATAATCCCATTCAATGTCTCAACGAAGTCTGTTATGTCCTGCCTAGAGCTGCACTACCACCCAAAGTCTCCATATAGAAGTATGCCAGAGTCTCACACTAAGCAAAAGATTAAGATCTTTAACAAAAATGTATTTCATTGCTGCCAGCAGTGAGGTCACCCAGTGCTTAGGTGATACAACATGACACAGTGTGTACTCTGACCTAACAAGAACTTGCCTTGGGTGTTTCCTTCTGGCCACTAGCCATCAAGAATTGACATTAAAACCATGCCACACACCCAGCAATAATTGACCAAGATTCTGAAATCATGGTAAATACTCTTTTTGTCCTCAGAAACAAACAAAAAAGCCCAAAACAATTCTGAAGTTAAGTAGCAGCTTTGTAAATTCAGGTAATAGTTACATGTAGGGGAAAAAAAAGGCCAAGTAACAGACACGTGCTTTTTCATTCCTGACTAATTATCAATCACTTTAACAGACCTTTTCTCCAGAGAAAGAAGAAAATACTGAAAGTGTCAGAGCAACTCAGATAAACTTTAAGTCTATAATCTGTGTGGAACAAGAATTTACAAAGTTCTCTGACTGATTACATACAAGAAAAATCCCAATTTAGGTGCCAACTTAATTTCTTTTTGCATGTTAATATTTGTATATTACCATAAAAAAGTTAAAGCTGTTATATTCTGTGGCCTTTATATAAATGAAGAATAGTTCCATTTAAATTCATAAAGACAGTCTTCCTCTATCTGCTCTATGCCTCACCCAGCATTAGTTTTAAATAGCTTTGTTGCATCATTCTTCTCAAAGATACCAATCACAGATTGCTTAACAAATTCAATCCAACAGCATCCTTAGTGCCAGACTCAAAGCAGTCAAGAGTGCAGCTGGGAATGCTGCAGTGTCCTG
Organism: Merops nubicus; assembly: GCF_000691845.1. Lineage (NCBI taxonomy): Eukaryota > Metazoa > Chordata > Aves > Coraciiformes > Meropidae > Merops > Merops nubicus. The sequence continues at coordinate 33,958 of NW_008622365.1, read as the reverse complement.
GAGTATAACCCAACCACCTTACAGTGTGTGTTGAAAAGCTGAGACCACATTGCTGAGAAGACCTAGATAAGCTGTCAGTCTCTGCACCATTTCTTACCATATATGGTTTGGAAAGCTCTCACAGGGTTTTTTCCCCAATGCTTTTATGATACATGAACAAGTACCGTGCAGGAAGTTAAGGCTGACATTTTAATCTTTGAACTTGAAGGTGTTTTTGAAATGAGAAAGTACATACATAAACAGAAATCATTTCCTACACCATAAAAACTGAATTTTCTGCAAGTGGCAAAATGAGAATTTGTTCTTCTCTCACAATAAGAAAAAGAAATTTAGATGTTTGTTGTGCTCTGAGGCTACTTAAAATATTACACTGAAAAAAAAGCATCTAGTACTGAAACATCACAGAGCAGTGATGAGCTGCAATATCAACTACAGGCTCCAGAAGAGGGAATTGGGTTTGGATGATGTGACTCCTTCCTGTGTCACAGCTACAACATTTGTGCCTGAAATTAGTTTATTTGCAGTAAGTCTGGAGACTTTTGGAATACATTGGAGTTGCCTTGAACACACAAATCATCTGTATGCTACCTCTGAAGCTTTTTTGAAGGTCTGAGACATACTGAAAACAAATTGGTCCATACTTGCATGGTAGTATGTCTAACATTGCTTGACTTAAGGCAACTTTTTCAGAGCCATTGAGCAGCAACTCAAGCTGGACTGTTCATATTTTGTCCAGGCAGTTGAGAGTTGAGCATTGTTTGGGGAAATCTAGACATTTGCAGATACTTTACTCATAGGAAAAAGAAAATAAAGGTCTTCCTCTGAGCTGATCAGCAAGATACAGTAGACATCACAATATGACAGGTATATACAGTCTACAAAAGTAAACCCTGATTTCAGGGAATAGTGGTAACATGGACAATGGAGACAGATGCAAGGTAAAAAATACAGGCTGGAGCACTCTGGTTAATCAAAGCATTCCTTGCTGATATATGTGTCATCAACACTCAGGGAAAATAACATGAAAGAATAATACAGTGGGTGAAATAAACATAAACCAGAAAAAAAACAAAACCAGATTGAAGGAGCTACTTACATTATTCCTTAAGAAGATGTTGTTCATCCAGTTGGTGAAGGTTTTCTTCTGCATGGACATACGCTGCTCCTGCAGCTTTTTGATGTGATCTTTTTCAAATTCAGAACTCATGGTCAACAGTCACCTAGAAGAGAGAAACTCCAGTGAGGTGGTCAGTGCAGAAAAGACCTGCCTGGCCAGCTCCAACAGCAGTAACATGCCCAGTTTGTGTAGGCAATCCAGCCCCAATGGGTACAAGATTCAATACCACACCCTGTATAATACCTTAATTTCCCTATGCTTGTACTTTGCACTTTAATTTCACTCAACTTTATTTTTAGCTTAGTTGAGTTCTCCCTTTTAAATCACATCTCTAATTGTGGGATGCAAATGTGATCTGTATCTATGCAGCTTTACTTTCATTTAATCTCTCCCCAGTCACTTTATCCCATGAGGAGCACCATGATCTGAAAGCCATCAATAGCTTCCTTGGGTGAACTGGAAGCACATGACAGAGAACTGATCTTAGATCCTGTCAGAAAGAGGGATCTCCAAATCTCTTTCAAGGCAGTGCTCGGAAGTGTTTCAGTTCTCTGAAGCTTGTTTGAGGTGCTGCTGTTGGCTTTTAGATCACAGCATTTCCAGAAGGAATCAGATAGCTGCTCAGAGAGGAAATGGAATAATCTTGGTTCTTTCCTCTCACAAGCTCAGTTCTTGCATATCTGTCACCGTAAGGATGGTGACACAGGCCCACAACCACATGGACAAGTCCTAGGGTGGGCGTTGGGAAGTGTTATCCCTTTACCCTAGCCTGTCACTGACTTGTCTGCCTCATCCAAATCAGGGAAAAACTCAGGCTTGTAATTCATCACAGCACCCAAGCTAAACATTCAGGAAGATTAGAAAGGAGGAGACTTCCCTTTAGAGTCCCTGACACAAAAAAAAACTCCATTTCAGCTCAACTGAACAGCTCTTTTGGAGTCATTTGGTTTATGGTGTAAATCTGTAACAGCAGTGACCATGCTGTTAGAAAGGCAAGAGAAACAACTTAAAAAAACCCCAAAACCAACCCTCAGTGGAAGACCCACAGCTACAGACACCTTTGTGATGAAAACATCATCTGCTGGGACTACTGCCACAATTATAAGTATTACCTGGATAACAGCCCAGCAGAGAAACCAAAAAACCTGTTGTAATGGTGAAAGAGGAGAGATGGGTCGATGGGTCTGCTGCTGTCAGTCCACAACAAGGAGAGAAGGGACTGAAAAATTAAAACCTCTGACAAACAGTGGAGGTGTGGAGCAGGGTGATCTGCTTCCCAAATATTCTGTGTCCATTTTGCAAAAACTCAGCCCATAGCTATTCTGAGCTCTATGCCCTTTTAATTCATCAAACATGGAATACTGAATAAAAAAACATGATCTGTCCTCCTAAGGTAAGAATACAGCAGTAGGCAGCTAGCAACAGCAGCCACTGCAAATGGGAAGTTGCTTGCCTGGCAGTTTTCTGTGTTCTAATAAACATGAAGAATTTTGCTCTTTTACAGGATGAAAAAGTGAGGGAAGTGCAGAAACAATGATTTTTTACTCATTTTCTTTTTTTTTTTTAATTTTATTTTGTTTTCAGATGTTTCTTAGCCTCCAGTGCTTGACTTCTACAAAACAGGGGCAGCATTGAAGCCTGACTGCTCAGCAACAACACAGGGAAAGCTCATGACCATAGATGAAAGCTTTATGAAAGGAAGAACTGAGCAAAGTTTGAAATAGAACTAAAAAGAAGATGCTTGCAATATTTTCTTATCTCTTGGTCTAGTTCAGCACTGCCTACTTTCTCCATCTGGAGTGCAGATATTAAAAAAAATTGCCTTTCTGTGCCAGAGGGGTGATATTAACTCACTCCCACATAATCAACCCATCCAGTTAACCCATATAATAGTATCATTTCTGAATTTTCCAAATGGTTCTCAGAATATCTGGAGGCTCCTTTTTTCAAAGGGGTTGTTATCCAAGCATTGCAGCCACCCTGGACAATAACTGAACTGATTTCATTTAGGTGCAAAGGAAGCTTATTTGTTGAACTCCTTTCTCACACAACAGCTCACCTGTTTCATTAAAGTCAGTTAGAAATGCTTAAGTTAGATGATTACCTGAAGACAGACCTGTAATAGATTGTCTGCATTTGGAGGACACAAAGGCAGTGCTAAAAACCAAGTCTGACTATAATGATACGTTACAGAAAGAAAGATCAAAGAACATGGAAAAAAAAGAAAAACTTACTCAGGCTTGGAGGAACTCCTTTCTGACATTCAGCAGCTGGTGAGTCTGGAGAATGACTTTCAGTTGTAGACCCACTCCTATTCCTATGTTCAGCTCGTTGTTTCCATGTAAAGTGACCTTTGAATTCAGGAACAGAGACCAAGTATTTATGATCTACCTCTGAACTTTTCATCTGATCTAAAGGAAATAACCCATCAGAACACAATGAGTAAAGGTTGTCCCAGGCCTTATCCAGTTCTTACCCTCAAAAAATAATGTATGAATGGCACCAAACTTGCTATGAAGCAGTTAAAATAGTCATCCACCATGCTGAAGGTTTGGTAAAGAGCATCTTTCACAATTGTATTGCAGGCTCTGACTGATCACAGGCTGCTTTTCTAGTGGAATTCTTACCTGGGAAATTGAACCTGACCAAAGAGTCTGAAAATGAAAGAACAGCAGGGGGTACAAAGATCAGAGCAATTCCCAAGTGGTGAAGCTGGGATACAGCAAACGAGAAGGTGAAATAGTGAAGTGTTAGGAATTTGTTAGTCATGGCCTTGAGAAAGCTCATGTGCACAGATACCTGTGGCTGGCAAAACAAACTGGGATCAAGCTGGCAGGGCCAGCTTCTTCCAAAGTTTACTATTGATGGACTTCTTGTTAATAATGAAGGGAAAATAGTTCTGGTAACTTATATAGCAGTGAGTCCTTTCTGTCACTTACAAGGTTGCACAAGCACAGAACACACTGACCTGGCATCATTGTGAGGAACCAGAGGGTTGCTGCTGTGAATCATTGCTAGAAAAAGGGCAGGCATCTGCCTTCTGAATCAGAAGCTCTGAGTGAAGATGTTCAGAGATGAGGTAAGGGGAGAGCAGTCTTTTCCCTTCTGGCAAGCCTAGTTTAGTTAGCATCCAAAAGTGATGGGAGGAAATACATAAGAAGAAATGAACAAACTCCCTCAAAAATCAGTAAAAATAAAACTTGATAAACAAAATCTGTATCTTTATACACTCCCTAGAGAAAAGTCATACACAGTGGCACATAAGACAGCTAAAAATAATTAAAATAAACCCCAACATATGTTACAGGTATTACTTGAAATATTCCCTAAAAATTCCTACACTTCTGTTCACCAGCCAACGAATGCAATGTAATTCTTAATGAACATTAAATAGGATGCCAGGAGAAAAGGGATATAAATTCAGCATCTGTTTACATCTCTTCTGTAAGCTCATTGCCTAGCTACAATTCCACTCTTCTCTGTGTTGCTTTTAGTTACAGCCACATTCTTCCAAAGGTAGGATTATAGGTTGTTGGATTCAATTTAGTGAAGGCTGGCTAGGTTTTGTGTGCTGGGAAAATGTCCTTGCTCCTGTCACATAAAAGGCAGAGGACCAGTAGGTGAATGGGCCCTGGATGCAGGCATTGCTCCCTATAGCAAGTTAATTATTATCTAAACGACTAAACGTGTGAAACACCAGCTTTGCTCGTTATGATGATACAAGGCTATCAAAGGTCTGCTATAAGATTTCACTAACTCCTGAATATGTATCTCCATTTGTAGTATCTATCTACAGTTCAAAGCTAAAACAGTGGACGTTTATGTGACACTGATAAACAAAGCCATTGTCTCAGTTATTTATAGCCTCCCAAGGTAAGGGGAAGGGCACCACAGTATTTGTCTGGACTTTCCTGGAGGGACCAGGAAAAAGATCACCCCTCCAGGCTAATTTTGGGCCCTCTCTTGCTGACTTTGCAGAGAAGAGGAGACTTGCCACTGAAGTCAGGATGGAGAAAGGCCCAAAGAGCACCTGCCACTTGCCCTGTTTTTGAGTCTGAAGTGTTCTTCCACGATGGTATCAGCATTTTCTTGTTTCTTAACAGGAAGGACCCAGACAGGGGATTCCCTTCTGCAAAGTAACAGCCAGGTAAGACATATCAGGGTTTTTTTAGCACCCTTTCTTATCTGCCCACAACCTTGTTCTGCTTAAGAGGGAAACAGAGACAGCAGAGGCCAAAGAGACCTCACTCCCAAAGCTCCTCTGCCCTCAGCTCTCCCCCCACTGCTCTTCCACTCCTGGCAACAGCATCTAACACAAAGAGGAATCTGACACTTCCTTTCTACCTATTAGAATTTTGATTTTTGAAATACAGTCACCCTTTTCCTCCCATAACATGTATGTGAATTCCCAGCTCCCCTCCAAAGTGGAAAGAAATGTTTCATTCCCTGTCACAAAGAGCATAAAAGCTACAGACAGGGAGTTTGCTGCTCCCACTCCCACCCCTGCCCTGAGTGCCCTGATGAAAGTCCTGTCTGATCTCTGCTAAGGAGAAGGTTCCTTAAATCTCAAAGAAAATAAAGACGTTAAGTGCAAACATGTGCACGACAGCTCAGCCCTCTACTCCCCCACTGTGTCTCTCCAGCCATGTTGCTTCCAGATGCAAGAGTCCCAAAACAATGGACCTCTGGGCCCTGACTCTGGGGGAGGAAGGCAGCGTCCCCTCAGGGCCATGGTCCCACCGTGTGCCCAGGAAGCACAGAGATCAGCCTGGGCCCACAGGTAGCTCTCCCCTGATGCTCAGCCCCATCCAGGCGGTGTGGACACAGGTGAGATGAGCCATGATCCCAGCATATCTCCTAAGCACATCTTGAATGACAGCAAATCTTAGACTTAGGGTGGCAGAGAGGAGCTACGCCTTGGATACTGAGAACACCGGCGAGCAGCAGGCAGCAATTACTGCAAGAAGCTGTTTGCTCATTTGGCATACTAAGGCTGAATAAAAGTTGGTGAGTTAGTCAAAAGTATCTCAGGAGAGGCACACAGACCTCAACAGATACCCTGCTTACACAGGCCTCTCACCTGAACTTTGCTCCTAAACAGCCACATAGCTCTCCCAGCTTCTCTCCCTGAGGGGCTCCAGCTCACCACCCCCAGGCACACCAGCCCCCTTTGCCCCCCACATACCTGCCTTCCCAGCGATGCTGTCACCAGCCACCCTGGGGTGCCACCCACCCGTGGGCGGGGGGGTCCCTGGTGGATGGAGCCCCAGCTCCTCTTAAAGCTGAGCTCTGCCTGGGAGGATCTAAACCGGCACCCCGGGATGCTGGCGTGTTATAAATCTCAGCCTCCCCATGCTCTAGTCTAAACTAGAAGTCGCTTTTCTCTTTGAATAGTTGGCTAGCGGCGACGTGACATCAACGGGGAGCAGAATTCAAGCAGAACAGTCAAATTACATCATCCGAAGGAACTGGAGCCCCTCACTGCATTTGAAAAAAAGAGGACAGCTTAAAGCAAAATCAGACGGATTTGTTTTTCCTGGCATGAAGAAGTTCAGTCATCTTTTTGAAACAGAAAATATACATTTACTTGTTTAGTCATGAATTAAAGACATTTTTTCCCTTGGAGCTGTTTATATTATCTTGACATTTTCCTTCTGTTTCTGAACCTCAAATAGTTAACATAAGCGCTTCAAAGGCTTTGCGGGATGAACACATGGGAAAGAGGACTTTAATTCTCTCTCCATTACATACAACTGTAGATAAAGGGTTTCAAGTGACAGACTAGTCTTCATATTTTGAGCACCAAGCTGAAAATTTGCCTTTGAAATCACAGCATTGGCAATATCAGATCTAAATAGTGTATTTTTATCACCCAGTTCAGATGGTTTCATTTTCATTCATTGTTACTAAGGCAGGCTACTGCATTACAGCAAAACTTTTCCTTTACAGCTGTATTTTAGGGGGTTGTTTGTATAGAAGAGTGATAAAGTATTTAGCTATAATTATCAATAGAACAAAATGGTGAGACCTATGTGCAGATTGGGTTTCCAGCATCCTTAGTGCCAGAGCATGGCACTCCACCCACAAGGATGGTATATGGTCCCCCGCTGATGACCACCACAGCTCCCTCCCAGCCCAGCCATGCCAGTTTCTTTGTGAAGGCCACCCAGTCATGGGGAATGATTGAAGGTACTTGCCATAAGACATAGCATTGCATAAACAGTTAACGTTGAGGGTGCAAATTTTAGCAGATAAGCGATAAGACAGGGCAGTGTGAAATGAAGAAAAATTGCAATTACTCTTCATTGTAGGCTAAAATTGCCAAGCCCTGAACTTACTGGTTAGTTAGTGTTGGTTAATGTCTTACTTTCAGACTAAACATGAAGAGAATGCATTTTGAGAAAAAACAGATTGATCTGAAATTACTAAGATGCAAAAGCAACATCTTTCAACAGTTCATTGTTTAAAAAAGATGATCATATGTAAAAATACCAGAAAGTGGCTGAGTGCACAGCCTATCACCAGGTACAAATCTGTGCTAGCATGAAGTCCTGTGGGAAAACGGGGAGGCATCCATCTCAATACCAGGGTTTCCATGAGAGAAGGTATTTTTCCCTCAGAGGTCAGAAAAGCTGTACAGATACAGGACTTTTGGATGTCCTTGTGAGAAACACACACCTCCTCCTGACTGTGTTTTGATCACAAGTGGCATGGTTTAAGCCCAGCCAGCAACTAAGCACTGTGCAGTCACTTTCTCACTCCTCTCCCCTCCCAGTGGGATAGGGAGGAGTGCTAATTACAGAGAGGTGCTAGAGGGTTGGGTTTTCTTTTTTCCTTTTTAAATATAAATTTAATTCTTGAGTCAAGCCTTGGCATGGGCGGTAATTTCAGCAACAAGTTCAATGACAGAGAAGAGAGAGAGCCATAACCTATTACTGATACATAAACCAAGGTGGGAAAATAAGCAGCTTGCCAAATGGTGACTATGTCTAAGAGGCCTAAGTAGCAGGATTACAAAATTCTAGTCACTGAAAGATGAGTTTCCAGAAAGAAGCTTACAAAAGAAAAATCTCAGGTAGTTCAGTATTAGTTTATTAAATCAGCAGTTTTTATCACCACTTTCTAAAAATGATTACAAAGCATATTAAAATATATTACAGTATCTGCAAGGAATTTATTGTGTCATAAAAGTGCAACAATAATGAACTTACAACTTTGTTTGCCTAGCTGGACAAACTGAAACATACCGCACAGATCAAGCCTTCCCTCAAAAATCAGAGTGCCTTTGAAGTGAAAACACAGTATTTAACAAAAATATTAGAAAAGGTGAGTATGTGAAGTAGTAAACAAAATTCACGTTCATTCTCTCAGTGCTAAGTTACACACACCTATAAAACCATATGCTTCAAACTCTGCTGAAATCCCAACAATATACACAGCCAAAGTGAGAGCACGTTATGAAGGGAAGGAAGTGACAGGAAAACCAGGGCACACTTCAAGTACTGGGGATGAAAGATGTTGTTGAAAGTCAGGGACTGGATGCTGCTGCTTTGAGACCAGATTCCACACAAATCCACACCAGCCCCAACTAACAACTGGGACCTCACCCTGACCTGAAAAATCTTTGTAAACTCACCCTTTTCAAGCTCACACAGCTTTAAAAGACTCTCCATGTCCTGTAGTGTGGTGATCAGCAGTAGCTCCACATTTTCTGTCCAATCTACAAAAATATTCTAATTCATTTCTGCGGGAGGAGAATTAGGGTTGGGAACTAAAACTGTTTCAGAATAGCTGAAGAGGTAAAAGCAGCAGTCTCGACTTTGGCTTATGGCAGCAGACTACACCAGTGGGCACTGATATCACAGGATGAGTTATTGGCCGTTTTGAATTGTCTCACAGCAAATGTAACCAAAATCCTAGGCACAAGGGGGCCAAATCCAACATCTTAGCCTTTCTTCAACAGATATAAAGTAACATCAAACTGAACACCAAAGTTTACCTCATACTGCTGTTCCAAATAACTACTGAGAGCACAATTCCATGAGAGAAGGAAATCCTGCTCATTTCTCATGCTCCTAACACAGGGACTCACTAACTCCACGGAACATTAGCCACATTGTGTGGGGCTGGTTTAACCAACTAAATGGGGCCTGTCAGCTCCTGCAAGCCAAGAGCCAGTGAGGTAAACTGAGTAGGCTCCTGGGAGGTAGTGAGACAAGAGATCCTCCCCCCTGAGCTACAGCAACCCACTCTACCAGTTTAGCTGTGCAAGAAACTGCTGCTGGAAGTCCACGTGACATGTACTTTATTCCTACCAACTGAGTGTGATGCTAGTGCACCATATCACACATCTATAAATATATTTATGCATGTAGCTCTGCATACCCATCCTGAAATACTTCCAGTCCTCCAGGTAACAGAAAATCCACCTCTACTCCTATACAGGCTTTGTGAATTCCTCTTCCAAATCCTACAGTAGAACAAGGAAAACCATTTCAACCCCCCCTAGACAAAATATTTAAACTTATCAAAAAGATGCATTTAAATTTGTCTCCCCTAAGCCCAAGTTAGCACACTGTCATGTAGATTGAAGAGAAGGCTGCATTCTCCATTTTACTACCATCAAAAAAGCTAGAAAAATAAAGTCACTAAGAAACTATCCTGCTCCTCTCACCGAGGGAGGATGTTTCTACTGGCATGGGATCACATGGCTCCAGTGCATTTGGAGCATCACCCCTGGAAGCTAGACATGGTGGGATCTCAAACACAAGCCCACCCCAAGAACTCTGTGCTGCTGAAAAGCAAGGTAAGGCAGAGTCAGAAGATCAGCAACTTCCCAGATCCTCTCAGCTTTGCCCATGCTACAGTAGTCACAATATATAAACTTAATTTCTTTCTCCTGGTGTCTATCCTTACTAAGCTAGTAAGGCTGGTCTTTAGTGTATGAATTTGTTACTGACTGCAGACACTTTATACAAACAAGCACACATGACTAATTCTTCAGCCTGTTGCTTTTGTTCAACAACTTCTGCAATGTCTACAAGACTATTTTTGTTCAATCAAAAATAAATTACATAGAAAAAACAATCAGTTACTTTGCAGATGTACGTTCACACAGGTAGGCTCATGGTTGAGTTTCACAGCTCTGCTGAAGTGCACAGAGATGCACCAAGGCTCCTAATTTAGCTCTAACATAAAAAAAAAGTTGGTATGCTTGAATGATAAGAGAAAAACCCAAGAATTAAAAAAAAAAGCAAACATGTCCTCAAGAACAATTTAACTATGCCAGGATATCCTTGATAGAGCCCGGAAGCCTGGCAAGGTAAAGGTGTTCTTCTGCTGTTACTTAAAATAGCTTCATTGTTTTCACATGGTGGAGCCCTGGCAAAGTTTATGCTAATTTCACATCAGAATAGAACAGACGCAGGAAGATTAGAGGTCCACAAAGATCTCAAATATTAAACCTGACTGACAACCTAAAAATGAATGATATGAAATAAAAAGCTGAGGTGGTTCTTAGGTCACTTAAAATCTGAACATGTGACTAAAATCTTAACTGGGAGACAATACCCCAATTAGTTCTCCCACCACCACTGCTGCAAGGATGCCAAAAAACTTGTTGGCTTGCTCTGTTTCAGAAGGCACTACTGCTATCACTTACTGAGACCCAAAGATGAAGTGCTGAAAGCTACAGTACCTTTGATGTGCAGAGTATTTCATACTACAGATGGAATACAAGTCAATTCCTGCTCACATACATAAAGCAAAACTGACTGCCAAGTTTGATTCTGGAAAAGAACTGGCCCTCCCTGAAAGAATCAAGTTCACAGGGTCACAATTTGAGCTTTTAAGGTACTGATAAAAATCAGTTGTAAGCAGCCAATACGTTCAACTTGCATTGTGGTGATAGAAAAATGAATGTTTATGAAGCATCCATTCCTTACACAATCTTTTTTTTCAATAATGGGACAGTATCTGGAGAGACCTATCACTCCTTACAGTCTACGGGAAGATTTCTGTTAGCCTCCCCATCTTTCAAATCTGCCACTGCAGGAATCAAATCTCTTTTGTGGTTATGTCAGCTACATGCTGGCAAAAGAAAGAATTAAAAAAAATTACTTTAAAATATTATATATAAAAAAAATACATAGAGATAACTGTATAATTACCTGTAAATAGAAATTAAATAATCAATGAAAACGTCCCAAGACAATATGATGTGCTTTGAAAAGGCTGACTTTGAACAATACATCTTTTCTGAACAGAAAGTGAAGCTTGATTTCAATGGAAACATGATTTTTTTTTTTTTTAAGCTTATGAAAACATTCTGCTGTCACTCTGAACAATTCAGGAATGTATTGTCTGCAGAGAAGCTAAACCGAAACCTCAAAGGAGACTCCAGATCCAAGGATCAGAGGAGATTCAGTTCTTCTAGTGATAAAACTGAGTATATAGTGCTGCATAAGACTGAAGAAGCAATTCTTCAGGAAACAGGACAATAGGATGGCAGATTGAAACAATTATTTTAATATTTTGCAGTTTTAGCTATAACCAGTAAAGTTTTAAACCATGTTTGCTTGTATTCTGAGCACTTAAAAGACTCTCCCCATTACTCTCTGCTCTTTTTCTAAACCCCTATTAAATAATAAAAAGAAAAAAATTCCTTTTATATTGGCCTTTTCTTACACTACAGAGATGCTGACATTCACTTGATGCCTAAAGTTGTTTTCAGCATAGAAAATGTTACTTGCACAGGCAGGTGAATTTAATATTTTAGAGCTTCCTTGAGCTATTTTAAATAGTTTGGAGAACCTTGTGGTTGATAAGTATCCAGGTCTGGTGAAGGTCAGTGATTTTTACACATGGTCTTTTCTGCTTGATGGTTGTAAAGGCAGCAAGACACAGAAGTAGGGCTACAGAAACACTTTCACCTTATGATAGATCTCTGCAAGGCACTTGTGATAAGCATGTCTGAGTGAAGGTCAGCAGGGACAGCTATATGAATATTCCCCTGCTACCATGCTTCTAATTTGAGTAACTTGAATGAAATGCACTGTGAGGTGTACGGATCTAAGACTAATTTCAAATTTTGGTGGTTTCGACACATTTGTTTAAAGATTTCCAAAACCTTTATTCTTCTCCTCGTATTTTTTTTCACTCTGCTGTCTGCAAAGGTTTCCTGTGAGATGGTGGCACCAGGTGGGAAGGGAGAGTGCCAGGCAGTTCATAACCATCCAGTTTGATCTTGATGAGATGTTTTGCTAATGCAAACTCCTCATCATCCAACATCCCGTCGCCATCACAGTCTGAAAGTTTCCAGATCTTCCCCAAGACACTGTTGGGTAGTTTAGAAGTCACCATCTCCTTCTTTGCACTAATCCCAGATATTTTGCCATTGATTGGTGACAGAGTGTAGAAAATCTCATCATAAGCAGGTTTATCTTTAGCAACAACCCATTCTTCTTCATCAGCTCCTTCCTTAGCACCTTCTCCATATCCATGGCCAAAGGGTCCTGCCATCGTGCCATCAAATGCTCCACCTTGTACAATCTCTGTGGGCATATTGCTCTCCTCCTGAGTGATCAGGCTCATCAGGGAGGCAATTTTATTGGCCAGCATGTTATCCACAGCTTCGATCAGCTTTGGTTTCAAAGAATGAAATTTAGTGAAGTCACAAGTCTCCAACAGCTCCTGTCAACGACAAAGGTTTCAGTGACAATAGTTAGAAACAATTCCAACACAATGAGGAGGTTAAAGAACAGGCTTCAAATTAAAAGAATCCATTATCTTTTGAAGCAGTTTCCATAACTGAAACTCCTCTTGAAGGAGAAGTGGACACATATGTACCATACACCAAATACATTGATTAAACACCAAGACAATTTTGCAACAGTATGAGCTTATCTATTAAATTACATTTACAACACAGTTTTCAAACTGGCAAAGTGTAAAAATGTGGCAGCTGATTTATGCCACCCAAAAACTTTCTATTTGGTGATTTTCTTCCAAACATTGAAGAAAACATGCAAATAGGTCCTCAGTCCTGCTACTACTTATGCAAGCATTTCAAGTTAAAAATAAAACCAAGAATTTGCAGGACTGATCTGATTTTGCAGATTAAACTTCTTGTTTGTGGCCAGGTCATGAAGAAGTGTCCTTTACCAATAGAGAAAAACTGAGCTGGTATAACAGCAGCAATGTTTTTATAGAAGTGCTGCCAGAAGTCATATGGTCTGCAGAGTTTCCATCTTGTACATAAACTCCTAGCAACCTCAGTGAGATGTTTAACTAGGTGATATGTGCCACTCCAACCCAAGCCCAAACATGTTTTACACCAGAGTGCTGGAAAATTAAAAATGCTTTAGGCAGTTATTAAATGATTTCCACATGCAAAATGCTAGCAGGGAAGAGAGAGCTACAGTGGAAACTTAAAAAGATCCCACATATTTCCCCCTTTCAAACCCCTCTAAAAATGGTGTTCAACTGTTTTAACAAATCACATCTGTCACCTCAAGGAGCTTCTCCAAAACATACCAGAACTATAATGATATGAACCCATGAAACCCAAAGCACAGGCAAAAGGCTTTGGCCATGCACAAAAAACTTTGGATTTCTCACAGGAAGATAGCCAACCAACAACCATCACTCTGTTCAGGTGACATTTATGCACAATCACCTGATTTACAGCAACTCATCAGTATACATTTATGATATGCAATAAATCTTAGGGAGCAAAGGCCAAACCTGCTGTCTTTTTTGGCACAATTTGGTTTCCTCCCAGTTTTACTCCCTCTTACAGCAGCAACCTCTCTCATGTATATATTTGCTGCCATCTGCTGCTGAGGTTTAGCAGCACTATCAGTTTGATAATGTGACTTTCAAATCTTGTTTCAGTATTCAAACTAAGCAGGGATCACCTCTCATTCTCAAATGTTGCATCGCCATGAAAAGTGGCAATAGAAGAGTCAGCTTTTTCCACATACTGTCCTTTTAAAGCTTAACTCATGAAACCTTTCCACCAATCCTGCCTGTGAAAACCTTGCTGCAACAGTTCTTATGCTTCATCTATAACTTATTGTCTCGTGCTAATAATTGATTCCCAAGTTAAATATTTTAGTTCGTAAAAGAAATCTGTGCATCCCTGTAGATAGGCTACTCAGGCAGTCACCACTGTTGATGACTAGCAGTGTGAGTGCACACCACAAGTTGTCAGAGTGATACACTAGTGTCAGTCTGGGAAAAAAAAAACAACACCCTTAGGACTAGTCCATGGTGTGACCAAACTGCAGGTTTCTCATCTCATGTTCCTCAGTTTCCAAGCTGAACTACCTTCTAATTCAAAGGCCACTAAGAAGCCTATGATCTGAGATCCAAAAGCTGCAAATTGAGCCTTGAAGAACAAATTGAATAGTACTGCTAACACATTAGCTGTTTTTCCCTAGGATACTCTCTGAACAACTCACCTCAAATCAGATTGTAGAAATAAAAAGGTGAGAAAGTGATAGAAAGTTGGTAGTAAGATTGCATATAGTTCAAAAGATGAATAAGAGAAAAAAGGTAATTAAAAATGAACAATAGGATATAAATCAAGCACTTCTCTCTTCTTCATAGAAGAAAAGCTCAAAAGGACAGGAAAAAAAAAGATTATTTTCAGAAGACAGGTTTTGAGTTGGACTTTTCAAGTAATACATTGCCTTTATTACTCTTTGGCAAACAGTGAGAGTAAGAACAGAGTAGAGTAAAAATGAATAACATGTGACTAAGCACATCTTTACCTACACAAGTATATGACAGCATTACAAAAACCATATAAATACCCACATCTAGGACACAAACCAGGAACCAGGTCAGTCTGTAAGTGTCCATGGACATTTTCTTTGCAAAAAACCTTTAGTACTGTCTGCTACGAGGGGCCAAATACTGACTAAAAGGACAGGTCTGATTCCTTATGGCAATTTTTATAGCCCTGTATCAGTGGATGCACACTAAGCAAGTTAGCAGGGTGTGGTGGTTTGGGTTTTTTTGTTCTGCATTGCTTCCAAGTCATGTTAATCCCATAATAGACACATGATTGATTGTCACTTCAGCTGCTCTACTGCTGAAGACCCTAAACTATAATACTTTTGCCCTATCATTTCCAGTTCAGCAACCCTGTTGAAAAGTTAGTTATCATTACAGTGGAACTGTAATAATTTTACCTGCATTTTCTTGACTTCAGGGAAGTCCCCTGCTGAGATATGGTATTCCCTTTGCAGCTGGCTGTAGATCTCTGGTAATCTGCTTATGAGTTCCTTTTTCTTGTTCTCCTTTCCAAATACAGAAGGCATTTCTTTTTTCAGATAGCTGATGATATAAGCATGAACCTAAGAAGAAGCAAAACTGAAATCAAGATTGCTGTTTATCTACACTTCACATTAGTGTTCTTCACCCAAGTCATAAAAAGAAACAGAAATAATACATTTCCCCAAGTCAGCTCAAGGATAAGATATTATCAATGACTGGTTCTGGAACGTCATGTTTACGTGAACAGTTATCAACAAGCTTTTACTGCTTTCAACATTCCTTTGAGGGGCAGAGAGAAAGCAAATATTTAAAAGAAATACAGATGCATGATTGGAGTTTAAGAGGAATCATAGTACAGCATTCTATCCATGCCAATGGTGAGAGAAAAACTAAGGCTCAAAAACCATATCCTGGCACTACATGCATGGATCATACAGGGCACCAGCCACACTGGTCCATCTGTCTCAGTGGTGAAGATTTGTAACTCCATTTGCCTCACCAATTATTGGGGGAAGTGAAGGGATAATGCCTCAAGTAATCTAAGTATGCTAAGGGGCATGTCTATCCAACTGCAGGACACTGCATTCCTACCTACTTGCTCCCAGAAAAGTACCTATAACCTGTATTTATGCAGCCACAAGGATGCCAGAGCAGTCAGTGCAAGAACAGCAGGCCACTGTTGCCTTGAGAAGACTTCAGCAGAAAAGTAGAGTCTTTCTAGCACACAAGGAAAGACATTAGTTCAGGATGACAACTCCTGACACACATTGATACTTGCAGAGCTCTTACAAGTTTCCCATCTGTTGTGATCAAGATAATCCAGCACTGCCATCAAAAAATCCATCCTGTCTGTGCACACTCCTTCCACCCTTACCCTGAACCATTCCTCTCTTCACCCCTATCACCCTCCCACCACTTCTCACTACCAAAAGCATCTGCCTGGCCACACAGCAAGTAGTCTGGTCCTGGACAGAAATGGTGTTTTTACTCCTTAACTGAGGTCAGTTCACTTATCTAGTTCATTGTGTGGACACTGACACTTGTTCTGCACTCAAGAGGGAAGCTCAAGGGCAGCCTTCTTTTAAAAGCAATTCTGCTTTTCTAAGCTCTGACCCAGCCAGGACCACTGAAAAGACCTCCCCACCAGGATAAATCTTTACAAAACTCAGGTCTTTCTTCATTAAAAAAAGGATGCAGCTGTTCCCAAAACAGAAGTTACTTAAATTTTTCACACACACAGAAAAAAAAATGTTGAAAACTAAAAATGTCTCTCAAACTGTTGAGCAGTAAAAAGCTGAATTTTTGAAGACTGGGGAAGACACTCACAAAAAAGCATCAGAAGAGAAAGGTGGTTATACACATGTGATCTAAGTATAAATACTAAATACCCACCAAAACACAACAGAATGTGCCTTACAGTATTCTGTACAAACATTACAGAGTCTGTACAGGGGAAGTGCTCTCCCATTCCTTTCCTTATTTATTTAGGAGGCTTACTGGAAACTGGGAAAAAAAACTCTTTGTTTTTAAAGAAAAATGGTGTAACTGTTTTTTTTTGCACCTCTTAAGATCATAACTTTCCCACAACATCATTTCCTCCTGTCTATAAAAAGTGCATGCATTTTAATGGCAGATAAACTTAAATATCTACAGAGGAGAAAGAAAAAATAAACTGCATAAAGAAGCAGGGTTTCTGCATAAAATCAGAAAATTTTCCAGTAGGGCAGAATGACAGAACTGAGTCGACAAGAATATTTCTAAGAGCATTAGTAAGTAATTGCAAGTAATTTTATAGATCTTATGTTTACACTCATACTTCCACAAAAGCCCAAAATGTATGTTTATAGTTCACAAGCATTAACATTTTGTTTCACATGTGTATGCTAAGTGGGCTGAAGTCTGCCAGTATTCACATGTGTTTCTTGTAGATAAGAACAGTTCCCATCTTCCAAATGGGATGGTGAGTCACAGGGCTTAAAACATAAAAAAGCCTAATGCCCAAATTTGACAACAAGTTAACAGTTTGCTTTTGGTTTTAGTTAATGTACATGGTTTTAGAGGAGACTAAGAAGACAGTGGCATAAAAACAGGACAAAAAAATACACCACATAATGCTGTAAAAAATTGGTTTTGATTGTTAGTACTTTAAGTTCAGTTTGGAAGACAGAAGGATGACTGGAAAGATTACATGGCTGCTTTCCTGCAGATAAACTGTTTATTCCCCTTCCATAGCTGTCCACCTAGCATGCCCTATGAGCATCATATTTTGTATTCACCTTCACCTTTTTTTTATTTTATATTAAATACAAACACCTAAAGATGTTCCCTCTGACACTTTCCCACTTCCAAAACAATTGCAACGAATGAAAGCAGAAAGCTGCCAACAGCATCTACAAAAAGCATTGAGATCATTGCAACTTTTAACACAACATCATCAGGAATGTGATTTTAAATAGAATTTTCAAAGAAGCAACTGCTTTGGGGTGGCCTAAAGCTCAGGCTTCAAGTGAATCATTCTGTTCAGAGAGTTAATTAAGCCAACATAGGAAGCAGTATACATTCCCACACACCCAGTCTTATAACAAAGTCCTCTTCATCTGTGCTTAGAAGTCCACATGAAAATGTGTTCCAAGACAACTGCATTAACTCACATTCTGCTTGATAGCTGCATAAGAAATTAGAATTACTGTCTGGCAGCACCAGTTTTCTCCTCTTTACATATTCCTGAGGTTAATTTTCCTTCTCTTCCAATTTTCCAAATGACAAATTGTAATTCTTGAGTCACCAATTTTCATTTTGTTCTTGAGCTTTTCAAAATAAGAAGCTTAGCAGTGCTTTTAACTATTATTCTAACAGCAGCTACACTGCTACAATAAAAAGGAGCTCACTGCAGAATCAGAGAACCAGACAAAGAAATATTTCACACTGCAACCACAGCTTACTCTAGTCAGGCTGTGAGAAGAAAGGACAGATGAAACAAGGGAGTCTGAAGGTTAGTGCAAAATATAACTAGAAGGTTATACAACTAGGTAATTAAAACTTGGTGATAATTCACAAAGCTTTAAAGTGACATCCACTCATTCATCAAAGACAATCTGAGACATTAAAAAAATTAATCATGTTTTCAACAGTCAGCTGGAGGCAGTCAGAGATGTCACCCACAGCCTTGCCCATGCACACTGGTTAGGGACTCAACACATGTACTCCTCCAGAGCCAAAAAGAAGGGGAATGGTGACAGGGGCTCCCTACAGTGGGGCACACCATTCATATTCCTGGATAATGAGAGCTGGATTTTTCTGGATATGATGACTCAAATCTGTATCACCCAAATGTGCCTGACTGGGAATGAAAAAGACAATCATCTGAGAGGCTCAAGGGTTTCAGTCTAAAGCACATGCACTTCTTCAATTTAGCACTACCTGTGCTTCATCAGAAGTGAGGCTTTTCATCAGTCCTGTATTCCAGGGTATAATAGAAATGCATTTAGTCAAAGTGCTTTTCCACAGCAGCTGATTGACAGTAATGCATTAAGGCACTAACACACAAAAAACATATGGAAAGTTGCATGTGAATGAATAGTTTTGGTTGAGTTTTTCCTCCCCCTCTTTTTCTTCTTTCCCTTTTTTTTGGTTTTTCCCTCTGTGTTCTCTGTATATCAGCTATTGTTATAAAAATAGTGGTTTATCTCCAACAAGTAACACTAAGATTACCTCACTGGACAATGTAAAACAAAATTCACTCCCCAAACAAGCAAACAATAGCTTTAATACACTAAAAAACATCAAATCCCTTTTCTGAAATTAGGGAGGCAGCCCAGTACAAGTCTCAGTTTCCTCCTTGCTTCTGCCTCTTCCTTGAAAACATGACAATCTAATCCACTTGCTGAAAAACACAGAGTTTATAGGTAAAGAAAGATTGGGAAGGGTGAGAAAGAACAGACTGAAAGAGACAGAAGAGACTGTTCATTTAATGAATTTAGGCTTTTTATCTTTTCTTACCTTTGCAAGTCTTGCCCTCTTAATCAGATCATTGAGTTTCCGCACAGCCGCCTTCTGTGGGAGGCTCTGGATGTCCTTGAAAAGATCCTGTGCCTCAGCCTCAAAGAGTCTCCTGTTCTCTGTGTTTCGGAGAGGGTGGGCCCAGAAGGAGCCAATGTAGACCCGCAGGACCTCTGGAGTGTTGATCACCTTCCCCAGGGACCACATCAGTGCACCGTAGACTCTCATGAGCTGCTGTGTGTCCACTTGGTCAGCCTTATTAAGCACCACTCGAATTTTGTCATCCTGACCCCGGAACGACTTAATAGCCTCTGAGAACTCATCAGATATATCCAGCTTATGGGCATCAAAGAGGAGGATGATACGGTCGACCCGCTCAGCAAACCACTGCAGAACTTGGCAGAAGTCATAGCCTGAAGGAAGAATACACTATTACAGTCCTACTGTTCAGAAAAGTGAGTCTCAGAGAAGGTAGGGACGGGGATAGAGAACAAGGGGATCACAACATCTACCTGAGGGAAAAGAGGAGATGGACAACCTGGAAGAGAGTGTCTGTGAACAGTGAGGTCAGGACAATGGTGTCCTACATTTCCTCAGACCAGTCTTATCAGTTGCCTTCCTTCAACCTTACCATCCATCTCCTAGATCACTCGCACCCACATTTGCCTCTTCCCAGGAGTTCTGGTTCCAGCAGAGCCCCCAGGCTAAGCAGGTCTGTGGGGCTCTTATCACAAGCTCTCTTCACTGCTATTAATGCTGGCCACTTTGGCAGCACTCCCCATCTCTACTGACACAGACAACAGTGCCCGTGGGGCTCTTATCACAAGCTCTCTTCATTGCTGTTAATGCTGGCCACTTTGGCAGCACTCTACTGACACAGACAACAGCGCCAGTGCAGCTCCCCAGGGTAAGTCAGCAATCAAAACATTTAGATTTTAAAACCACTTCCAAACTCATCTCTCCTTGCATTGCAGCACTTGCTGTTATTTCTGCCACAGTGGACAATTTACAAGTAATGTGCCTGCACTGCTGATGGCTTTGGGGACATGACAGGTTTCAGATGTCCTTTCTGATCATCTGAAACAAGCTTTTTAATATTCTAAAGGAAAGCCTATATAGAGCATCTGTCTCAATGCACAGCCAGTACCTCATCCACACAACAAACAGTATCCAGGAACTGCTTATTCAGAAGTGACCCATTTAATCCACAGAGTCACCACCAGTGATGTGGCACTGGGCTTGGCAGGAACGTGACTCATCTTGTTTGAGTAAGGAAGGGCAAGGTATGAGCTGGGAGCTGACATCCCACCCCTCCTCCTCCTCTCAAACAGAATCAGAGCTAAAAGGGGAAAAAGTCAAAATGCAAGGACAGGTGTAAAGTAACCCAAACAATCAGCAGTTTTGCCCCTGGCAGCAGATATTTAAATACCTAGAGCAAAAAAAGCTCTGTTACCAGCCCTCCAGGGTGTCTTGGGTCATTTCTCAGCTGTGCAAGATAAACCTTTAAACCTCCAATCCCCCAGCAAAGAAAACCCACTTAGACTACTCATACATGAGCCAATTATCCAAACACTTCACTTAACATCTGACACAAGCAAAACACTCTCCACCACTCCTCACACTTCCTAGCATATTTAAATAGCAGAAATAAAAGGGTATGGAGCCATTGAAAAGTTGCTTAGCTTTTTCTAAAATAATGCTGGTTCAGTCAAGTCATTACTCATTATACTTGCAAGTTGTTGGTCTTTAACAGGGAATCCAAAAGGAAATTAGCTCTTTTTTTTTTTTTTGGTTTCCAGTAGAACCTGACTAGGTCCAAAATGAAGAAGAGCAGACATCCATGATATAGGGGGAAAAAAAGGTTAACTCTAGATTTGTCATGGAGCACACTCATGCACGCTTAGAAACACAGGAAAGAACTGTCTTAAGTATTTTGTTTAAAAGTGACAAATAGCATATGAAGTGAAATGCAGAAATTCTAGTTAATAGTAGGTAAATGTCCCAAGTTACCCATCTGCCTCCCAAAAAAAGAGATCATAAAACTTGACCAAAAATCCAGCACAGACGCATCAAACTGAAATGACTATGTCAAAATGGTGTTACAAGAATCCAAAAGGATGCAGATCAGACTCATTAACTGGCTATATTAAAAAAGCCAATCTTTTCCAATTAAAGGATTATTTTGTAAGGAATGCAAAATCTGTTTCCTTTCCAGAGAAGGTTGCTCTGGTGATTTCATATGTTCTTTCCATGACTGGTTCCTGAAGGGCTGAATGTGAGATGGAAGTTGAAGGAAAGGAGGAAAGTTGCACAAACCACCACTGGAAGAGAACTCTTCTCACTTCACACTAACAGTCTAATCAAAACCAGTATGAAAAATTTATCTTTATAGAAATTTAACAGGAAAGGAAGACCTGAGGTCTTGTATGTCACGCACAGATCTGAGCAGGCATTAACCTGTTCTGATCTCACTCATGTAGAAGGAATTATGCTTAAGATTAAATACTCAAGACTGCAAAATGAAGCAAGAGAAATTCTTTTAAGTTTTCCAGATTTGGATATGTTAGAAAGCGTCCTCAATACATAAAGTCCCATCACATATTAGATGGAATCTGAACCACAAAACCAATTGTACAGTCAACAAGGGTATGTTAACTAGAAATAATTTAATTTTAAATACAAATTAAATATTAATGAAGTATTTGCTTTGAAGAAGTCTGCTTGCTGAAAATTGGTATGAAAAAAGAGACATAATTAAAAAAATCTGAAAAAAATCTATCATTTTAATGAGAATTTGTCATCAGAAGTGAATCTATTTTAGACACAGATTCCATGGTTAGCCATTAGAATATACCTGAACTACAGAGAAATGATATATGACTAAATATTTTAGCCAGGGTTTTCACATGGTTGATTTCATGATTTCTCTTTTATTCCCTGTCCACACAGAGAACAAAAGGCAGATCTATCCCATCAGCCAAAGCACTGATCTTGAAAGGCAACAGAGGACAACACTGAGACACAATGCATTTAGGATCTCACCACATGTGAATCCATGTATGTGGATTAGGGCTTTCAAAGTCAACCAGTACAAGGTCAACACAGCAGTTTGGAGAACCTGACCAAAACCAATTTGGTGTTGAAACTTCTCAGCCTCTTCCTGCTCTACGGTTGTTATTTTTATTCAAAGTTTTGTTCCAGTGACTGATATCAGCAATTATATCCAGTCCAACGATCTATGTCTCATCAGGTAGAACATCTACGTCCAAAGGTGTATTAGAAAGTTGTAAGTCACTCCTATATCCAGCTAAGGAGCAGAGGAAAACAGAAATTCACCAGCAGCACTGCAGAGCTCTTGAGCTTGTCCCAGGCTGCAGGGAGGGAGGGAGCTGGTGCCTCCAACCACGGGGCATCAGGAACGCACTGAGCAGAGACCACAGAGGAGAACAAACCAGAACGATGTGGAAGAGATGAAAAAGTTGGAGAGGAACTGCACGTGGTTACCAAGAAATTCACCAGCAGCACTGCAGAGCTCTTGAGCTTGTCCCAGGCTGCAGGGAGGGAGGGAGCTGCTGCCTCCAACCACGGGGCATCAGTAACACACTGAGCAGAGACCACAGAGAACAGACCAGAACAATGTGGAAGAGGTGAAAAAGTTGGAGAGGAACTGCACATGGTTACCAGCCCTGCAAACACTGATGAGAGGAATGCTCTTGAGAGCTCCTGTGTCATTGGCACAGGGCAAAGCACCAGCCCTGTGTGTGACAGCCACCAGCCACACTCAGAGATAGGGCTCTGCAGCATAGGTGTGGTGTGAGCAGGGGTCAATTGTCTGTGCCAGGTAGTACTAAAGATTAAACACACAGTAGGCTTTCCCTTGTGGGCACAAGGTAAATAATTTCCAGCTTGCCCTAATACCATCTCCCAAAGCTTTTGCAATTCATAAAACAATTAAGAAGTCCTGATGGGCTCCACCCATTCTCTGCAAGCACAGGCAGACAGAGTGTCCAGTTCTTCCACCCCTGAGGCTGGCACTACTGAAGAGCTGCTGTGCCAAGAAAAGTGCCTCTCAGATGAATGCTCCAATGACAGCCTCCAAGCTCAGAGAACCATACCCACATACCAAATGAATCAGGGCTGTGCAGAGTGCTGGAGCAATCCCACCTGCCAGTGCTGTCTAGGTACCACAAAACCAAGGCTACAACATGTGATTTGGAGGTGGACAAGAGCAGCCTTTCCCCTCCTACCCAACCAAACTTCTCAGACTTTCAGATGGACCTCAGTCCCACATGGGAAGATGGCACTTTTTGTTGGCTGGGATGGACTCTTCCAGTTACATTCATGAAAGTGTCAATCCAGCAATCCCAGATAACACTCTTGGTGCACTCCTGTTGGAGGACTAATCCTAAGGAGAACGTACAGTGTCTCACTGCAAGGGAAAGCCTGACAAAAATGACACAACTTTTTACATCACCTTACTTAATCCATGACTACATTTTCACAAGCCAGATCAAACTGCAAAAGTTACCTGTATTTAACTAACACCAGTTCTAAAAACACAAGCTAACCAATATCCTCTGTTCTCCTCTGAGCTCTCTCCCCAGAATTCATGAAATCTATGCTCCCTTGCCACTCAGTCATGACCCAGTCCCCCACCCTCTTTCTAAAAGCAGTTCCTCCCCACATCCTACCAGACGTTCCTCCTCCTTCCTCCTCTCCTTACACTCATGGTTCCTTCCAGATCTTGCAGACCATACACACATTTCTGTCCGACGTGACGTGGGCTTTGTGAATGTCACCAGTGATGCTGCAGAAGCAGCACAGGGATGGGCATTGTCTGCCCAGGGACAATGCTGGCACATGGCTGCACATTCTCCTCCAGCCACCTACGCAGACACTGAACTAACAGGCAGGAACCTTCTGGCACAATATTCTGATGACAACAGGAGTAGGAAAGATGTCAAGAGAAACAGCCTTGAATGTTGTAATCTGTGTATATTTTTGACCCTTCAGAAAGTGATCAGCTCCTTCATCCACAGCCTGCATGCTTTCCAGAGTTATAAATAAAACACGTTGGGAAAAAGTAGTGCATATCCTGTGGTTTTACATAGTCCCTTTACTGTTTTCCTGCATTTTAAACCTGGAAGTTAACATTTGATTGCTTTGTTGGTCTCAGAAGGCTTCACCTTACTCCTAGCGATACCTGTCAAACTCTATCATTAAACAACTATTATGTCTAACCATAGGTAACTAGTTAAGCAGTTGCTCATCAGAAGATGGAAATAAACACCAACAGCAAAGAGCGAAGATTTTACACTGAGGTCCTGTAATGCTATTCTCCCACCAAATACATTAAAACATCACTGGCAAGGAACGTTGCTGCTCCTCAATGTCAGAAACAAGGTAAGGTCATATAAAAACTCAGATATGAACAGACACCAATAAAGTACAGAAACAAAACATCTAAGAATACTTATCAGGTATTACTAAATGTTCTATTCCATTGCAGAATTATGAAAAATCTCATCCTGAAGACATTTAATAAATGGAAGAAATATTTATGAGAAAACCAAAAGTTTAAAGAGAAATAGAAACCAAAAGCTTAAGAAATTTGCTGAACTATAAAATTTTGAAATACAAAATTGTGAAATTGCCAGAAAGGAAATTCTGAAGAAACACCCTGTATATTCAGAGCTTTCCTAAGAAGCACAGAAAAGCATCCCTACATTTCAGTCTATAACCACCTTCACAGTGAATGGAAATGACAGTCCCCATAGTGAAACACACCAGCTGCAACCTTTTCCAGTGAGAAGCAGACAGTGAATTTAAGGGGTAACAACACAATTCACAGGAAAACACCCTTGTTGGTCTGAGGAACCTTCTCTGATAGACACACATTTAGGGACAGCAGAAGACATCTGTAGAATCCTGCTTACATTTGCACATAGTGATTTAAAAAGTAATCTAAGCGATTCAAACTTCGAGAGGTGCTAAATTAGACTTGTAGCATAAACAGGCTGAAGACAGTCTGACTCCTTCAGGAAGCTGGTGCCATGGTTTACCCCCAGCCAGCATCTCAGCACCACGCAGCTCCTCACTCTTGCCCTCTCCAATAGGATGGGAGAAGAATCAAAAAAACCCCTGTAAAACTCACAGGCTGAGATAATAATAGCTTAGTAACTAAAATGAAAAACAAAAAACCAAACCCCAACAATAATAAAACTATCATAATCATTGTGATGAAAAGGAATATAACAAAAGAGGGAGAAAGAAAGCCCAAGAAAGACAAGTGTTGCACAGCGCAGTCGCTCACCACCCCCTGACCCCCAGCAGTGACCCACCCCTCCCAGCCCTCCCCCCAGTTTATATACTGGGCCTGATGTTCTGTGGTATGGAATATCCCTTTGGGAAGTTCAGGTCAGCTGTCCTGGCCACGCTGCCTCCCAGCTTCTTGTGCTCCTGCTCCCAGACAGAGCATGGGAAACTGAAAAAGCCTTCACTGAGGCTAAGTGCTACTTAGCAACAGCTAAAACATCCCTGTGTTACCAACACTGTTCTCACACCAAATCCAAACCACAGCACTTCACCAGCTCCTTTGCAAGAACTTTGTCCCAGCCAAAACCAGGCCAGCAGGTCAGACAGGGCTTGCTGTGTGCAGCACCACAGGCCAAGTCAAGTTTGCACCCCACAAAACCACCTGTATGGAAGCTGCACAAGCAGCTCAACAGTTGTACGTAGAAAACGTATCAGACTACACAACCTTTCAGAGAGGGGCAAGTGCAGCATTGCCTCATCATCAGAGTATGCAATAGGTGTGTGCAAGAGGTCCATACAGTGTCTGTAGGTTCTTCATGTATGCTGCTGCCCAAGTCTAAGAAGCCTAAAGCCTTGGCAGCAGTTGCCCTGCAAGCCTGGGGCATATAGCAGGGCTCTAAAGCTGACTCCCAAAATCTTATGGTACACCCACACTGGCTAAAGCTAAGCTTTGTACGGGAGAACCACATGAGTGTTTAAAGAACTATGCCAAGTTATGTACTCAAGACAACCCTTAACACACTGGGAAAAAAAAAAAAACCATGAAATACAAACTAATCAAGTTGAAACCTGTGAAACACATAAAGAGTTTGAGGTTATCACTGTGCCCTGTCAACTTAGGTGAGAGTTTACTATATCAAAGAGCAGGACAGCTAGACCTAGAACAGCTAGAACAGTTGATAAGGCAGATACCATCATGAAATGGAGTCTGAACAATAAACAGTGATATGCTTTAAGTCCCAAGAGCAATTCTAGATGGCAGTGAAGAGCCATGGTCCTTTCAGCAACACAGGACCACCAGTGAAACAACTCTGTCCCACACGAAGCCTGGGACTTCCACAGCAATCCCTAATGGTGTTGAATTTGTCACACAGTTGCTTGCTTTTTCAGTTACACATTAAAATGATGCTCTAGTTTTTAGCTTATTTCATGTTCACTTCCATCTGGTGTCACAGAAGTGGCAACAGATTCTTGAATGCTGCCAAGCATCATTTTCACTTGATTTAACAAAGAGAAGAACATGAGCCTAATTGTTTGTGGTGGAGTTAAAAGGGAGCTGGAATCCACATTGGAGAAGCAGAAGATTTAAGATTATGTTTGATTTTTATCAGACTGTGTAAACTGAGACTTGAACATTTTATGGACATCTTATGAGAAGATTTTTTTCAGGATTAAAGATCATTAGTTATACATTTTGTTATTTCTGCCTAGAAATAAGAGTGCCAACATGCAGTATGTGTTTTACCTACCTGGTTTCAAAATACTCAAGCCTTTACTTGCACAGGTGTAGAGCACTCACACTGTTCATCTCTGCCAGTTCACCAATGCATACAGGAACACACAGGAGCACAGAGCTCTCTCCCCATGCTTCACGTTACTGCTCACACAGTCAAGAGGACAAAACCTCACACGTTCTGTCACTGAACAAAGAATCCAGTATCATAGAATGGTTTGGGCTGGAAGGGACCTTAAAGACCTAGTTCCACCCCTCCTGCCACAGGCAGGACCAAACCTGGACAACCACCTAGTTCCAACACCCCTGCCATGGGAGGGGACACCTCCCACTAGACCAGGTTGCTCAAAGCCTCATCCAACCTGGTCTTGAACACCCTTCCAAGGATGGACCATCCACAACTTCCCTGGGCAACCTGTGCCAGTGTCTCACCACCATCATGGTGGAGAACTTCTTCCTCACATCTAAACTAAACCTATCCTTTGCCAGTTTGAAACCATTACCCGTATCCTCTCACTCTTGTAAAAAGCCCCTCCTCAGCTTTCTTGTAGACCCCACTCAAGTACTGGAAGGCCACAGTGAGGTCTCCCCAGACCCTTCTCTTCTCCAGGCTGAAGAGTCCCAACTCTCTCAGCCTGTCCTCATAGGAGAGGTGTTCCAGCCCTCTGATCATCTTTGTGGTCCTCCTCTGGACCCGCTCCAACAGGTCCATGTTCTTTTTGTGTTGGGGGCTCCAGAGCTGGACACAGTACTCCAGGTAGGATCTCATTTGAGCAGAAGGTGAGAATCACCTTCCTCAACCTGCTGGCCATGCTTCTCTTGATGCAGCCCAGGATATGGTTGGCTTTTTGGTCTGTACTTGCACATTGTTGGCTCATGTTGAGCTTTCCATCAATACGCACCCCCAAGTCTTTCTCCTCAGGACTACTCTCAATCCATACTCCCAATACATCAAAAGCTGCAGGACCTTGCACTTGGCCTTGTTGAACTTCATAAGGTTGGAGTGGGCCCACCTCTCAAGCCTGCCAAGATCCCTGTGGATGGCCTCCCTTCCCTCCAGCATGTTGATCACACCACACAGCTTGGGGTCATCTACAAACGTCTAGAGGGTGCACTCAGTGCCACTGTCCAAGTCACCAACAAAGATGTTAAACACTGGGATGTTATTCCCAGTACTGATCCCTGAGGAACAACACTCACTATCCTCCATTTGGACATCAAGCCATTGTTCACAACTGAGTTTGGCCATCCAGCCAGTTCCTTACTCTGGAGTGCAGTAGATGGAAAGAATCATGTCCCTTGACCTTGACATCTAGTAGACCAGTTTACTAAGCAAGTGTAGTCTGGATTACAGTCCTAAACAGTTAGTCTCTTACTCCACCAGTGCAATGTAAAGACAAGTTATGATTGCACAGCTGTCATATATTGTGCTCATTCCCAGATTTCCTCAAATAAAAAGTCCCACATGTGGTATGTTAAAGAACTGATTGTTTCCCCCTCACTCAGACATGAAACACACCATTTTCCATTTCTTAATAAAAGCTCTGAAAACAGAGCAGCATAAGCCACAAACTGGATCACTACCATTTACAGCTCCACAGAAATCACTGACATGCACTTAAAGCAGCTGAAGCAAGCAAGGAAGACTTATTTACATTATGCTATTTTGTTTTAATAGTTTCTCAAGGACAGGCTAATTTCTTAAACAGCATGTTAAACACAGCATTCAGTTCTTTGCAGAATTTTAATATTCTCATTCCCTCTTCCTCCTGCCACCTTAATGCTTTTGACTGAAAATTATACTACAGCATGACTGAGCAACCTAAATTGCAATACTAGCAGCTGTGCCTACAATAAAAACACCTTATTTATAGCCCAACCCCCTCAGTTTTTAAACATGAATAAAGCCACAGCTCTTCAGGGTGGTCATGAATTTCAACAGTAGATATAGGAGTCTATTAATTATTACTCTGTGGAAAGCAATTAAAATGATGGAAATCAGGCTTTTTCTCAGGAGTGTCAAAGCAACAATTAGCCAAAGGATCATGCAACCACAGCCATCTGCTGTCACAGCAGCAGGATGGCAGAAATGCCAACGCCACCTCTTTAAAAGAAAACATCCAAACCCTATATCCAGCCTTAATAGGCCTCACAGTAAGAAAATCTGGGACACATCACCACCCAGTGCAACAGATTTAGGATGATGACTTATCCTGGGCAGCAAAAATAGTGAGCTTGGTTCTTTTGAAGCCCTGCAACTCACCTCTGCTGATGCGCTGCTTCTCTCCGGAGAGAATGCCAGGGCTGTCAATGATACTGATGCTCTTCAGTACCTGGTTAGGTAACTGAGAACACATGAACCTGCAGGAAAGAAAGAGAAAAACCATTAATGGTAGCTCTAGCTCACATGTAGGTGGTCCCTTGAGACCTCCCCTTTATGTGTCTGCTTTTGGAAAGACTCAGGTGAGATTTTTAAAATAAATTTAAGTCCTAATGAATCCTTGTGTTTGGCAACCACATATTTGAAGAAAACAGGATGTAAACAGAGAGCTTCTAAAAAAAAATCCACAGGAAAATCTTGTAAAATCATATGTCTAAGTCCTGGTATCATCCAAACTTTTCGTGAGCTGACATGGGCCCTCCTTAGGTGGGGCTTGAGGAGGACTGAAAACAACAGTATTTATCCCACAAACCCAGCAAGAGCCTTCATCACACTGCCAGAACCAAGAGTTCAAATTACACACAGCACACTCAAAACAATAACCTCCTGCCTCTGCGACAGGAGACAAATTCAGTGGGGTATTATGAGAAATAAATAATTCACCAGGCCTCCCAGAGCCAGGCAGAACACATTGTGTGTTAAATCCAAACTACTCGGATGCTTCCGAGACAGTCCATGACGAAGAACTTCACCTCCCTTCATCATAAACTGCCTTCAAGGGATTTGCATAAGAATTTAATCCTCTTATTGGACAGCAGCTGAAGATGGCACTAACAAGCACACAAGGTAACCTCCCCTCCTCCTGGGGAGCTGCCCAGAGGCAGCCTAGCAGAGAGCTGAGCTGCAGGCTCAGGCTGTAAGACAGCTGCTTGGTGTTAACCCCTTGCTTTAGAAGGCACTTTACCTCAAGAAACAGGGTCTCACAGACACCAAGTTTTAACTGTGCCAAAGTCAAGAGAGAACTTCAAGATCAAAGATAATCTGAGGTAGGAAGCGTTCAGGCAGTCAAATTTCAGACAAAAAAGTAAGGTAGTGAACTCTGGAAGCTGTTGTTGGACACCTAAATAATGATCCAGATGATTTAAAGGAAATCAGGACAAAAAAAATAAATCTTTACACCTCACTTCATCTTGTTTTTCAAGTAACCTTTGTAGTAATGAGTCAGTAACAAAAGCACCCCTTCTTGGGTAGGACAGGAACAGCAGGATCAGCTACACTGGTATCCAAAACCCAAAAAGGGATGAGGAAAGAGCAGCCACCTTGACCTGATAAAACCTTGGGGTATGTAAACACCACTACCCTTTTTGGAGGGTGATTCTGTTTTCTTTTTTTTTTTTTTTAAATGGAACATCCTGAAGCAAATTTTTCTACTAAGGCTAATCTTTTTAAGGGATGTATTTGAAGGAGTGTTGAGGTACTGTTGAATAAAATAACATTTTTTGAACTTTCCAAAACCTAAAGGAGACACTTAAAGCAAACACATTTCGTGGAAACACTGTGGATGTGCATAAGCAACAAAAAGAACCCTCAAAACCCTGACCATGTCAACCATTACAAAAATATACATCAGTGGTCTGTACAACATGAAGTAGTTTTCATAAATTTGGAACACTGTAAAGAGTGAGTTTTCCTAACTCTTTTTAATCACTTTTCCACGTCAGAAAGCCCAGCACTAGTTAATATAATTGAGATGTTTCCAGGCCTATCTTACAAGACAACAGCCACCATTATTTCAGCTGAACAATGCAGCAGTATTTTGACTTAGGCATTACCCAAACTGGGACAGCTAGAAAAGGCTGTGCAAAAAACCAGAGAAATACAGGCCTCTAAAATGGAAACACACTTAAGTCTTCACAGCAGTCATTAATGGCACATGGAGGAGGAAAGTATATAGGAAGAGGATATAAAATAGAAGGTTAAACTGAGAATTAAGTGGCTGTAGGATCATCAAATTGTTTTGGTTGGAAAAGACCTTTAAGATCCAGTCCAACCATTAAGCCAGCACTGCCAAGCCCACCACTGCACCATGTCCCTCAGCACCTCACCCACACATCTTTTAAGTATCTCCAGGGATGGTGATTCCACCAGTCCTCTGGGCAGCCTGTTAATCCAAAGAAAACTGATGGGTTGAAAAAATTCTCACATTAAACTAATATTTCCAACAACTTAACGATGTCAAGCTAATCATATATGAATATCTCCTTTTGATATTGAGATTTGTCTTTAAACCACTATTTCTTACATGACCTGTATCAAGTGTGACTTTCAAGTTCTGCCTCATAAAAAGCAAACTATATACCATCTACCTTAATGACAGACCACCACAAAAAAAGCTTTGTAAAAACAGTTGTGTGAATGAGATGACTGTAACTGCTTGTGACACATTAGAACCTTTTTACTGTTATGTTTTTCATATTCTAAAACTATTGTTAAAGAAAATAATATTAAAAATATTGCAAAAATAAAAAATTACATTGTTTGCAAAAATGAACCCAAAATCTTCACAATCATATGTTGATTTTTATTTATTTTTTTTTTTAAGAATAATTTTGGATGACTCAAAGAATCTAGAAAGAATTTACACTGCTTTTGTGTCCATTCAGATACCTATTAGAATACAGCAGGGCCATGTGCTTCTTCTCAGCAACAGCCATTTATTTCCATGATCTTCTGGTATTCTGCAATATTTTTTCCTCACCTACTTTAACCAGCATCCAAGGGCATATTGGGTCATGTCCCCACCCCCTTGCCCAACAACCCTCCTTAAAAGCACACAGGAGAAATGAAAGAATTTTCTATACTCAGGAGCCTTACAGAGATATCTATCACTAGGAGTGAGGTACAGAGTGAAATAAGAAGGGGTCATGGAAAAAAAGCAGGAAGGTAACATCAATAAATTAATGTGGCTAATTACTAAGTACAAGCCTTGATTGTGCCACTGTGTTCTTGTTTGGTTTTTTCTCCATTACGTCAGCCACCGTTTCCTTTCGTGTTCCATTTAGATGAAAAGGGCACTTAGCTTCACAGTGTCCACAGCCTTAAGTTTTTCCATAAGACAAAACACACTGAAGCCTAAGACATTTTCAACTAGGTGAAGTAAGGAAGAGAAAGGAAGTGACTAGTTTTCAAAAAGCAGCAATACAAATAGAGTGGCAGATCAAGGGTGAGGCCAGGGAAATACCCCAGACATCCGCTGCAAAACTAAGGAGCAAATGTGACTGTTAGGGCAGATAAGGTTCCTCACAGCACTGCCACGTAACAATATCACAGTCACCAAAAGAACTAGAGTAATCTAGTCAGGTACTTTGAATGTACCTCTTTTTAGATAGCACATAATCCTGCTCGTGTAAGATTCAGGACCTAACACAACTAGCTAGACAGATGATTCAGCCAAAACCCAATTTGTATACTGTTCATCCAAACAAACAGACTCGTTTAGGTTGGAAGAGACCTTTAAGATCATCGTCCAAGTCTACTGTTAAACTATGTCCCTAAGCACCATATCTACATGACTTTTAAACATGTCCTGGGGTGGTGATTCCACCACTTCCCTGAGCAGCAAGTTCCAAGGCTTTATAACCCTTTCAGTGAAAACATTCTTCCTAATATCCAACCTAAACCTCCCCTGGCACAACCTGGGGCTATTTCCTTTTGTTCTATCACTTGCTACCTGTGACAAGAGACTGGCACTCACCTCGACACAACCTCCTTTCAGGTCAGATTAAATAGCCCCAGTACCCTCATGCAGCATTATTATATGCTCTGTGTAAATATTTTAATATTGTACAAAATACTATTTACAGTATAATTATATTAACTTTTTGTAAAGAGCACAACGCTAGGGAAAAAAGAAACAGAACAGGGATCTGGAGAACAGGACTTAGCCAGTAATATCACAGAAGAAAAAAAGTCTTGGACCACAGAATTCTTATTTAAAATGAGGCCTGACTCCAGCTTCCCACAGCACATATCCTTATCTCTCAGCAAAGTGACAGCCAAGCCAGCTATAAGCAGCTATAAACTTTCTTCTGTGAAAAAGCCCAGCAAGAGATAAGACCATACATGACAAACTTCTAACACATAAGCCACTGTTTATCAGCCAGACAGGAAAGTTTATTGTTAAAAGAGAACCAATTTAGATAAATTGGCTTGAAAAGCCAGGCCTCCATGTCATGCTATCATCAAATACAGGAAGAAAACAAGCCGATTGCTCACACAATGTGAAGAAAGTTATTAATAACTTCTAACTGGAAATATTTAGCCTGCTATTTAGAGTTACCTACAGCAATATTCACAGCCCCTGAACGACTCTTCCTTTTATTGCAAATACACAGCAGCCATCCAGAAGCTAACGCCATCATCCTGATCTAGACTGCTTGAACACCAGCTAGTCAAAATTAAACACTTAACAGCTTGAACAAGTATTTATCCAGGAGGCATATTCAACATATTCAAATACTCCTCATTCTTGTAGGCCTTTTAACACACCCCAGCAATTCACAGTTTTGAAGAGCTATACCAATACCCCTGGTGAGAACACTGAAAAGGGACAAGACATCAAAGGGAACAT